>NW_004949102.1:2711892-2714404 GCF_000317375.1 Microtus ochrogaster | reverse complement strand
CTGAAATGACCCTATCCTATAGCAATACTGACGAATATCTTGCATATCACTATAGAACCTTCATCTGGTGTTGGATGGAGATAGAGACAGAGACCCACACTGGAGCACTGGACTGAGCTCCCAAGGTCCCAACCAGGTACAATTCGAGCAGGCAGTCTTTTCAAGCAGTACATAAAATACAAAAATTTTCCCATCTTACCTTGCTATTTCCTGCAACCTCATAGGAACTCTGAAACAAAGGCTGCAACTACACAAAGAGGTGAGTGACCACACTCTAATGGGGTGCTCAACTCTCTCGGCCCTCCACACCTGGGAAAACCCCAGAATCATCCCCCACCTGCCTCAGATTCTCTAGCCAGCCAGTAGTCTAGCTTCCTACAGGTAGGCTGCTCTAACACCCTCACCCCATCAACTGGACTCTGCAAACTACAAGTCCCACTCTGCCCCCAAAGGCTCCTATCCCTCGCGACTTGAAACAAACTTTGAAACACAGGTTGCCGGTACACAGAGAAGACCAAGAGATGAGTGATCACTCATCCAGCAGGGCACCCTACTTTCTAGGCCATCCATACAGGAACAAAACCCAGCCCCTCACCACCTGCCTCAGCTTCTCTACTAGCAAACCAGCAGGCAGTCTTTCTTCAGATTGGCTGCTCCAACATCTCCACCCCATCCATTGGACACTGCAAGCTGCAAGTCCCAGGCCGCTCCCAAACACTCCTATTTCCTGCAACCTCAGAGGAACTCTGAAACACCGGGTACAACTAAATTGAGAGAACCAAAGAGGAACTCTGAAGCACAGGCTGTGACTGCACAGAGTAAACCAGGAGTGAAGACCAAGAGAGTGAACCAAGAGAGTGGGTTAAGGGGAGACCTCAGCGGTTCCCTCAGACACAGACAGTGACACAGTATAGAGCAGACTAAGAACAGCTGCCAAAGACACAGACAGCAATTGCAAGGATTTGACCAGGAAGCAAAGACACTATCAGCATCATTAGGAGAAACAGATGAGTAAGTGCCAGTACAAAATTCATTCAGCAACCTAAAAAAAAATTGTAACACCTGAGTCCAGAGGTCATACAACAGGAAAACATCATCCTAACCCAGAAGAAGCCGAAGAAAACGACTTTGAATGAAACTTTATGAGGCTGATGGAGACTTTTAAAGATGAATGAACTCACGGAAATTGAGCAGTACTCAACTGAACAACCACTGAGTCAACAAGGAAAAAAAGAAAGAAAGAAAGAAAGAAAGAAAGAAATTAAAGACTTCCTAGAATTCAATGAAAATGAAGGCACAATGTACCCAAACCTATGGGATATTATGAAAGCAGTGTAAGAGGAAAGTTCATAGCACTAAGCGCCTACATAAAGAAACTGGAGAAATCTCACACTAGAGACTTAAAAGCACACATGAAAGCTCTAGAGCAAAAATAAACTGACTCACCCAGAAGGAGCAGATGGAAAGAAATAGTCCAATTGAGAGTTAAAATCAATAAAAAGAAACAAAGAAAACAATAAAAAAATCAATGAAACAAAAAGCTGATTATTTGAGATAATCAACAAGATAGACAAACCCTTGTCCAAACCAATCATAAGGCAGCGAGAGAATGTCTAAATTAGCAAATTAAGAAATTAAAAGGAGGACATAACAACAGACACTGAAGAAATCCAGAGAATCATTAGGTCACACTATGAAAACCTGTACTTCAAAAAATTGGAAAATATAAAAGAAAAGGGCAATTTTTTGGATAGGTATCAAAAGATGGGTTTTGATCCTACTGCATGTACTGGCTTTATGGGAACCTAGCCTGTTTGGATGCTCACCTTCCTAGACCTGGATGGAGGGGGGAGGACCTTGGACTTCCCACAGGGCAGGGAACCCTGACCGCTCTTAGGACTGGAGAGGAAGAGGGAGGGGAGTGGGGGAAGGAGGAGGGAAATAGGAGGCGGGGAGGAGGCAGAAATTTTTAATAATAAAAAATATAGAAAAAAAGCAAATCAAGACCAGGTGAACAATTTTAAAAGACATATATCCTGCTAGAAAAGACAGTCATCAAAAGTCTCCCAATCAAATAAAGGTCAGGGCAGTATGGTTTCAGTACAGAGTTCTACCAAATTTCAAAGTATAGCTAACCCCTATACTCCTCAAAATGTTCTGCATAATAGAAACAGAAAGAACATTGCCAGCATTTCTGCCATTACCCTGATACTGAAACCACACAACGACTCAACCAAGAAAGAGGATTACAAACCAATCTCCCCTGTAAATATTGATGCAAAGATACTCAATAAAACACTGGGAAGGTGAATCCAAGAAAACATAAAAAAAATCATCCACCATGATCAAGTGAGCGTCATCTCAAAGATCCAGGGATGGTACAATATACGAAAATCTATCAATGTAATTCACCATAAAAATAAAATGAAGCTGATCTTCCGCGCCAGGAGACCTAGCTTTGGGGTGAGTTTCTGGCCCCGCGGCGCCAGCCTGGGACGGGGAGCTCAGAGGT
>NW_004949102.1:2702123-2706117 GCF_000317375.1 Microtus ochrogaster | reverse complement strand
AAAAACAAAAACAAAAAAAAAATAAATAAAATGAAAGAAAAATATGATCATCTCATTAGATGCTAAAAAGCATTTGACAAAATCTAACATCCCTTCATGATAAAGGTCTTGGAGAGATCAGGGATACAAGGATACATATCGAAACACAATAAAAGCAATATACAGCAAGCTGACAGCTAACATCAAACTAAAAGAAGAGAAACTCAATACAATTCCACTAAAATCAGGAAGAAGACAAGGCTGTCCACTCTCTACACATCTATTTAACATAGATCTTGATGTTCTGGCTAGAGCAAAAAGACAACAAAAGCAGATTAAGGGGATACAAATTAGAAAGGAAGAAGTCAAACTTTCTATATTTGTAGAAGATATGATAATAAACATAACTGATGCCAAAAGCTCTACCAGGGAACTCTTACAGCTGCTAAATACTTTAAGTAATATTGCCAAAAAATCCTCTATACTTAAGGGACTTCTGGAGGCATCACCTTCCCTAACATCAAGCTCTATTATAGAGCTACAGTAATGAAAATAGTTTGGTATTGGCATAAAAACAGACAGGTTGCCCAATGGAATCAAACCAAAGATCTGGATATTTATCAACAAAGCTATGAACAGCTAATTTTTGACAAAGAAGCTAAAATTGTACAATGGATAAATGCTGGCATAACTGGATGTCAACATGTAGAAAAATGCAAATAGATCCATATATATCCTCATGTACAAAACTCAAGTCCAAATGGAATAAAGACCTCAATGTAAATCTGACCACACTGAACCTGATAGAAAAGAAAGTGGGGAGTAGCCTTCACTACATTGGCACAGGAGAACACTTCCTAAATATAACCCTAATAGCACAGACACTGAGAGCAACAATAAATAAATGGTACCTCCCTAAACTGAGAAGTTTCTGTAAGCATAGGACACAGTCAATAAGACAAATAGGCATGCTTCCAAATGGAAAAAGATCTTCATCAACCCCACATCAAACAGAGGACTGATCTCCAAAATATATAAAGAACTCAAGAAATTAGACATCAAAATTCCAAATAATCCAATTAAAAACATAGAATTCTCAAAAGAAGAATCTCAAGTGGCTAAAAGACACTCAAAGAAATGTTCAACATCCTTAGCCACCAGTAAAATGCAAACCAAAACAATTCTGAGAAACCATCTTGCAACAGTCAGAATGGCTAAGAACAAAAACACAAATGATGGCTTATGCTGGAGAGGATGTGGAATAAGAAAAACACTCTTGCATTGCTGGTGGGAATGCAAATTTGCACAAACACTCTGGAAATCAGTATGGCAGTAGTTTCTTAGAAAATTGGAAATCAACCTCCCTCAGGATCCAGCAATACCACTCTTGGGCATATACCCAAAGGATGCCCAATCATATTACAAGGACATTTGTTCAACTATGTTCATAACAGCATTATTTAGTAATAGCCAGAACCTGAAAACAACAGCGATGACCTTCAACCAAAGAATGGCAGTACATTTACACAATGGAGTGGTTAAAAAAAAGTGACATCTTGAAATTTGCATGCAAATGGTTGGCACTAGAAAATAAAATCCTCTGTGAGGTAATCCAGACCCAGAAAAATGAACATGGTATGTACTCACTTATAAGTGTATACTATCTGTAAAACAAAGAATAATGAGACTACAGGACCCTAGAGAAGCTGAGTAACGAGGTGAACCCTAAGAGAAACATATATAGATCTCAGTGGGAAGGGAAAATAGACAAAATCTCCTGAGCAAATTGGGAGCATGGAGGTGGGGGGAGAATTGAGGACAAAAAGAGAGGAAGAGAGAAGAAGGGGAAGGGAAAGAAAGAACTTGAGGGAATGGCATAGTCAAGATGTTGGAAGAACAGAGATAAGAGGAAGGAAAAAAGATATGTTGATTGAGGGAATCATTATGGGACTAACAAGAAACCTGGCACTAAAAAAATTCCCAGGAATCCACAAGGATGACCCCAACTAAGACCCTAAGCAAGAGTGGAAAGGGTACCTAAAATGGCCTTGCCCTGTAGTCAGATTAATGACTGTCTTAAATGTCACCATAGAACCTTCATTCAGAACCTGTTGGAGATGAGCAGAGACCCACAGCAGAGCCCTGAGCTGAGTTCCCAAATTCCAGTTGAAGATTGGGAGGAGTGAGAATATGAGCAAAGTGGTCAAGAGCATGTTGGAGTCCCCCAATGAAAGAGCTTACTTGAGCTAATAGGACCTTACCAACTCTGACTGGACAGGGAAGGAACCAGCAGAAGACCTAGCTAGTCCCTCTGAATGTGGGTGACAGTTCTATGGCTGGGGCAGAATGCTGGGCCACTTGCAGTGGCACCAGGATTTGTCCCTGCTGCTTGTACTGATTTTTTAAAACTCGTTGTCTTTGGATGGAAACCTTGTTCAGCTTGGGAGGGCCTTGAACCTTCCCCAAAGCGATGTGCTTTATCTTCTCTGGGGAGTGGATAGGGATGGGGAGTAAGGTGGAGGAAATGGGAGGAGGACAGGGAGTGGGAACTGGGATTGGTATGTAAACTAAGAAAGATGGTTTCTTAAAAAAAATAAAAGCATAAATATTCCCATCTTAATGTGAGTCGTTTGATCTATAAACAGATCCCTTGTCTTATGTAGAACATAAATATTTACCAACAGCCTTTTCCAGTTTGCAATGTTCTTGACCTTTATTACAATTTATTCTCTTTTTTATTGTTCTTGGTGTTTCTGTAAATGGGTTTGAGTCTTATGTTAAACATCTGCTTCGTTATTAAAAAGTATACATAAATACAACAGATTTTGATAATACTCATATTTTACCACAATTGTCAGTTTTAATTATGTTTTTGGAAATGTAGATCCCTTGGGATTTTCTGTCTACAAGTTTGTATCATCTGTGTGCATAGAGCTTTACTTCTTCTATTACAACATGATGGCTTTCAATTTCTTTTGCTTGCTTTTTATTATGTCTTTCTCCTCAAACACTATGTGTTTTATTGTATTGATAAGGATTCCACTTTGATAAGACACAAAAGGTCAACTATTTATAACCAATCAGCAAAAATCCACTAAATTTAGAAACAGTTGTACTCAACTATATCAAAACAGATCACAGATATGAAAAATACTTGCAAACTTGACAAAAAATAAATATCTTTTTTTTGTTGTTGTTTTTTGTTTTTCGAGACAGGGTTTCTCTGTGTTTTGGAGCCTGTCCTGGAACTAGCTCTTGTAGACAAGGCTGGTCTCGAAAATAAAATAAATATCTTAACTTGAACAAATTCCAACCAGAAATGCAGCCTAAAAAAAAAAAAACAAAAAAAAAACTTGAGTTAAATGTTAAATGTGGTTGACAATTGCATGATTGCGGCAGGCTGTGGGGTTACTGGAAGGGGCACCAGGATTTATCCCTACTGCTTGTACTGGCTTTTGGCGAACCCATTCTCTTTGAATGGATACCTTGCTCAGCCTGGGAAGGCCTTGAAACTTTCCCAAAGCAATGTGCCTTCTGCTCTCTGAGGAGTGGATAGGGGCGGGTTGTGGAGCAAGGTAAGTGGAGAGAATGGGAGGAGTGGAGGGAGTAGGAACTTGGATTGGTATGTATAATGAAAAATGTGTTCTTTTTTTTAAAAAAAAATTAAAGATATAAAAGATAATTCTCTGTAAAATTAAATTCATGTAACCTCAGAAAAGCAAGTGAAAGCTATAATGGAATGCATTTCTTAAAGATTTATTTTTATTATTTTCATTTATGTGTAAGAGTGTGAATGAATGCCACACATGTTTGGGTGCCAGGCAGCAGAAGAGGGCATTAGATCCCACAGAACTGATGAGATATGTTTTAAGAAGGAGAGGGAGCACGAGCAAGGAACTCAGGACCGCGAGGGTGCACCCACACACTGAGACAATGGGGATGTTCTATCGGGAACTCACCAAGGCCAGCTGGCCTGGGTCTGAAAAAGCATGGGATAAATCCGGACTCGCTGAAC
>NW_004949102.1:2700633-2702023 GCF_000317375.1 Microtus ochrogaster | reverse complement strand
CTTCCCACAGGTCAGGGAACCCTGATTGCTCTATGAGCAGATGAGGGAGGGGGACTTTTTCGGGAGAGGGGGAGGGAAATGGGAGGCTGTGGCGGGGAGGAGGCAGAAATCCTTAATAAATAAATAAATAAATAAATAAATAAATAAATAAATAAATAAATAAAATAATTTATGATATTGACAAAGATTTATATTATCACAGATAAATAGATGACAGATAGATGATAGATAGATAGATAGATAGATAGATAGATAGATAGATAGATAGATAGATAGATCAAATAGATAGATAAATAGACAAGTTTTAATAGAATACACTAAAGGTTGAATTGTGGTCTTTTGCAAAACTCTGGAAAATGATTCATCACCAGAAGTCCAAGAACAAGTGTGCCTTGATTATAACCGCAAATGTCAAAATAGCCTGAGAAATTGTTTCCAGGAAAAAACAAGAAAGAAAAATCAGCAGGATAACAACAAGAAAATGGATGAAGACCAATCCTAGTATGTTTGTAGATAGAAAAGATAAATACATATATTGCTTTTTGAATAATTGTATACACATATAGCAAAAATAAAATTAACTCAATGCTCAACTGTGAAGTGATTTTTAATTATGTTAAAGAAAATGTGTAAATCACAGAATAAGTACTGCAACTACAGAATATTTTCAAAAAGTAAATTAAAAAATATATTATTTAAAGAAGAATACATATATTATAAAAACAACATTAAAAGCAGGAAATGATAAACACAAACTTCAAGAAAATTGCTAGAAACATCAGTATTGTTCCATTTTTTAGTGACTTTTGATTTTGCTCATGTAAATAATTAAAGAACTTATTTTAACATCATATAACTTTGTGACTCCTGGTATAAATTGTTTGCATGAAGCATTTTATCATTTATACAGAGAAATTAATAAAATATACCTCAATTTTAATAACCAAAATTTTGACTCTACATTCGCCATGAAAAACATCCTCATAGCCAGGGCCAATGGGGAATATCAGCCTCCTCAGCCCACACTAGTAGAGGAGTGGAGCATCATCATGGTACCTCACATGCCATGATCAAGGTTTAACATCTAAGATGGAAGAAAATCCACAGAAAACATTGCATACAATGCCTCGGCCTTTCCTGTCTCTCACAAACTGGTTTGACTTGAAATAAAAGTTACACATGTAAGAGTAATTGAACAAAAGAAAAAAATATTGGCATTCAAGGCTTTCTTAGATTGGAATATTTGAGCAAACTTTTGGTCCATTTCTTTTATTTTTCTTTCTTTCTTTCTTTTTTGTTTTTTCAAGACAGGGTGTGTGTGTGTGTGTGTGTGTGTGTGTGTGTGTGTGTGTGTGTGTGTGTGTTTGTGTCTGTATGTGTCTGTGTCTGT
>NW_004949102.1:2689740-2700533 GCF_000317375.1 Microtus ochrogaster | reverse complement strand
TGTGTGTGTGTGTGTGTGTGTGTGTGTGTGTGTGTGTGTGTGTGTGTGTGTTTGTGTCTGTATGTGTCTGTGTCTGTGTGTATGTGTGTGTAGCCCTCACTGTTCTAGAACTCGCTCTGTAGACCAGACTGCCCTCAACTCGCAGAGATTCACCTGTCTCTGCCTCCTGAGTGTTTGAATTAAAGTAATTGCCACCATCACCCAGTATGGAGATATGGCTCAGACATTAAGATTTGGCTCACAAACCTAAACTTATTTTTCTAATTCTATCCTAGTTTCTTTTATGTTATTGGGATAAAACACTTTGGCCCATGTTACTTGCTAAGCCCATAATGGTTCCCTCAATCAAAATATCTCTTTCCTTCCTTTCATTTCTGTTCTTCTCCCATCTCAACTTCCTGTTCCCTAAAGTTATCCTTCCCCCTCTTTTCTCCCCTCCTCTTCTCCTTCAGTCCTTCCTTCTCCCATCACCCCCAATCTCGCAATTTTGTGAGGTGATCATATCTATCCAGACCCAGGAAAAAGAACATGGTTGGTACTCACTCATAAGTGGATACTGGTTATAAAGCAAAGGATAATGAGGCTATAGTCCATCACCCTAGAGAAGCTAAGTAACAAGGTGAACCCTAAGAAAAACATATATAGACGCACCTAGAAAGGGAAAATAGACAAGAAGAGACAGTTTTTAAGCACATATGTTTGCCGTTTCCAAGTACAAACAGCAACTTGTCACTTGAACTTATCACCTTTATGTAAGTTTGTCAATTTCAATATTTATAACTACACAGAATTCTATTTTTATCTCTTTTCCCCAAAGTCATGTAGTTTTTCTGTTTCTCTAATTAACAGTGTTTCTGCTAATATTCTCCCCAAACTCTGCAGCATGTGTGTGTGTGTGTGTTATGTGTTCCTGTTACATAGTATAGATAAGCATGCATTGAGTTTTGCTGTGTACTTTATGCTCATGCTGCCTGTATGGTAGATCCTTCATTAAAGAACATCCCAATTTGAGAGCCAAGATCAGTGTTTGACAGCAGAGGCTTCCTGTTCGACTTTCAGGAACGTATTGGTCTGTGATCACATCAATTTATTTCCACCTCCTACAAAAAGCTTGATAAAGCTGTCTTTTATAAGTCCACATTCAGGCAAACAGAGTTCCCACTAGATAATACTCAAGAGATTTATATGCAGCACTGTGTACTTTTCACAGACTACTGATCATCCCCACCAATGGTGTCCGGGATAAGCCCAGGAGCTAGAAAATGTAGAAAAGCACATGAAGCAATTGGTAAAGCACTCTGCTTCAGGCAGCAAGATAGTCTCAATTTCTCAGTAAACTTATTTTGTTATATAACATCCTCTTTCTCCCCTCAGCAATTTTCCTTATAATCTGGAATGTGTTTTTACACCTGCAAAGCTGATGTTACAGTAGGTAGTTGTCAGTTGGAGCTCGCTAGTATACAAAGTCAAGAGGCCTCTCTGGAAATGAACATGCGACTTTAGCTTCATAAGAACTCTACTTTACTGCCATTGAAATTACATTAAGGAAATCAGTATGGGATCTGGGGCTAGGCGTGTTGTGTTCATTACAATTGAAAGAAAGAATTTGAGAGGAATTTCCATATAAATTTAAATATTATATAGTTTAATATTATGCTGCCCTCAAGCTTAAAATCTATTTTATGTGTATGAATCTTAAGAGAAAATGATCAAAGGATAGCCTCCATGCACACAGAGAAGCACCATAATAAAACCAATGAATAAAATTCAAAGACAATTTCTGTTTTGAAAGTCAAAAGCTCTTAGGTTTTGTAACATTCTATGAATCAATAAGTGATAGGATAAGATGTTGACTTAGCCTAAGGATGTACTATAAAGACACAGTGTAAAGTGAAAATATAATTTTAGATATTAATAAATTTTAATTTACTGTTTTGTTGTGACACTCAAAGAATCCATATGCATGTAAAATATGAATATATTTTGAAGAAGTGCTTACATTATAAGGGTTCTGATATTGAAAATTCAATTAAACTATCAACAAATTAATTAGCAAATTTCTCATGCCTGTTGTGCAGACTAGCTTCTAAAATACAGTCTTCAAGTAGTTATGGTATGTACATCAAAGAGACTACCTTCAAAGTACTTTAGTCTTTAACCAGAAAAAAATCATTTTATCCACCAGTTTACTTTCATATAGACGTTTACAAAGGTATAGAGGTCCACATGAAGGTAATTACCAGATGTTAAGAGAATTAAGGATTCTGTCTGGTTTATTAAAAAGATACTCCATTTTTTATGCATTTTTCTATTTTGTAGCTAAATGCATAAAAGTCATTTTTTTCTTTCAGACCTAGGCTCCACATTTATTTCCGTTTCAAACTTCAAAGATTAAAATGACACTTAAAAGTATACTATTTCAATTATGTATTGCTTAATATTAGACCAGCATTCTGTGAACCTTGGAAAAAGCTGTTATCCCTAAGAAAGGAAATTATACAGTTTGGAGTAAAATATTTAAGTGAGTCTGCAAAATATATCAAATATAGTCCCCAACTGCACTTATTACAAAACTGCTTACAATAAAGTTGGGCAATATTTTGATCATTAGAGTGGATGTTCTGAGAGTTGGGGATTCTTCGTGGGAAAATAATTTTACATACAAGCTCCCAGTACGAATGCATATTCTGGAGAAAAACATTTCTAGAACTTAGTTCTAAATGCCTGTTTAGAAATTGCACAAGGAGAGCACAAGGTAAAACTCTTTAGCCCAGTTAAGCAGAGAAGGAAGCAGGAAGTCCTCCTGGGGCTCATAGCTGGTTTTGCCTTTGGCAATGAGAAGGAATTACAGGGGCAGAGCTTTCTGCTAGAATTCGTAGTCAGACCACGCCACTTTAGAAAAGGCTTGGGGCATGGGAGGAAGCAGGTATTTGGGCATGGGGGACAAGAAGGATTGTGGTACTTTCTTCTCCCTTCTAGATGCTAAGTGCTAGTCCAGGAATCCTGACAATAGTGGTCCTGACAGGCAGAACTTTTAGCCATTTTTCCTTAGGGTGTCGTATCTGATGACTGCTTGGCTTCATTAAAGGTTTCTTTCTCACCCACTGCTTCTGGTGGTTTGGATTTCTGTGTATGACAATGGGAAAATTATAGTAGATTCAAAAAAAAATATTCTACTTTATGTCTTTATGTTTTCTTTTCCCCTGGTCTAAATTTCCTTGAAGACAGAGTCACAGGAAAGGGCTTTGGAAGCAGGTGGATGTTATCCTAGCAAGGTGGCGGTGAGGGAGTCTAACAACAGGAAAGCCCATCCGAGAACAAAGAAATGGCTGTACCGCTCTTCAGGTTTCCACATTGATCCTGTAGAACTAATACTGTGATGTTTCTAAAATATCGTCAGAACTTACAGCTAAGGTACCACAGGGAAGAGCATTTTTCAATGGCTTGTGTCCCCTATTTGCCAAGAGTAGCAGGTATTGACAGTCTACTTCCTTTCATCTCTAAAGGAGTGCCCATAGCACTCCTTTAAAACATCCAAGTTGGGGCCTCAAGAGTTTCAAGAGAGGCAGGCATAGTCTGTTGCTCAGGAGAGACTGTCAGGAGCTTACTTTACACACACATTTGAGTCTTTCCACAAAGTTGGATTTTAGGGAATAACAAGGAATTCACAAAATATGTTGTACTGTTAGCTGCAATTTGATAAGTAGTCAAAATTTTCTTGATACTTACTATTGACAGGCACATGATTAGAATCTGACCACAAATATTAATTCTAAAGTCACATATTACATATTACACAGTAAATAGTATATCTCTCTATATATACATATGTAATATTATATGAGAGAGATATATTATAAATATATGAAGATTACAGAATGACCATATAAGAGTTGAAGATGCTATAGCAGAGTCCAAGGAGCTAAAAATACATATCTTGCTGGAGGCAGAAGCTGGTGAAAGACATAGAATCTATGGAGTGAGAGGTAAGGACAATAAGCCTTAGTTGAGAGCTGCTGCTTGAAGATACAGTCATACAACCAAACCACAGTGTCAAGGGTTTGAGCCAAGTCACTGGCTTGACAAACTGCAAAAAATGAAGTTACAGGTAATGGAAGGAAGCCAGATCTAGATGATGAGCATGCTATCCAGGTGTTTCTGTCAACCACAGAGACTGAGCTGAGATGAAACTTCTGAGGACACTGGAAATCTGCCTGTTAATTAAGCAACCTTAATACAAGGAGAGCTGTTAGTCTTACTGTAACTTGATGTGACATGTTTTGTTGATATCCATGTGAGGCCTGCTCCTTTCTGAATAGAAATAGAGGGATAGAGGAGAGGGGAGCTTTTTGGGGGGAAGGGACTGGCAGGAGGGAGGGAAAAGTGTGATTGGAATGAAGAATAAATATTTAAAAAACAAACATCAGAATTGGACAAGACAAACAAAGGAAAGGAGCCTAAGAAAAGGCACGTGTAACAGTGTTCACTGATTCACTCAGGAATCAAAAAAAGCAAAACAAAACAAAACAAAAATAAAAAACAACAATAACAGCAAAAATACCACCAAATTATAAAGCATAATGTCTATGCAAAGGACATGGAACCGACCTGTGCAGGCCTTGCACATACTGCCGCAGTCTCTGTGAGTTCATGGGAGCTTTTATCCTGCTGATTTAGAAAGCCATGTTTGCTTGGTACCCTCCATCCCTTCTGCCTCCTACACTCTTTGTATGTCTTCTCCAATAGATCCCTAATCCATGAAGGAAGAAAATTGATGGAGATGGGGCTATGTGTTCTAACATCTCTCAGTCTCTGCATAATGTCTGGCTGTGATTTTGTGAATGTATCCCCATCTGCTTCAGGAGAAAGCTTATTGAATGATATCTGAGCAAGGCACTGATTTGAGTACAGTAGAATATCATTTTATTTTGTTTTTATTTTGAACAGTAGTATTTGGTTTTGCCTTAGGTCCCTGGGCTATCTAGTATCTGGTTCTTTGTCACCAAATGCAGGGTCAGGTATTGGTTCCATCTTCTGAAGTGAGCCTTCAGTCAAATCACATATCAGTCAATTACTCCATCTTTTCTTTTTGCCACCATGGCATAAGCGCATCTTGCAGATCAAATCAAATCAAAGTGTTTGTGGCTAAGTTGCTGTTTACATTTCTCCTTTGGTAGTATGCTGAGTACAGGATTCCTATACCAAATCCTGCTAGAACAAAGGAATGAAAGCTCTACATAGGCAACAGATGGCCTTCTCCATGCTAAATGAATAGTGTAAGTATTGTCATCAGCAATGGGGCCTTGCTGTCAGTTTGTAAAGAGTATCCCATAGTCTTGGGAACACTCTTGGTGGTTTGGGGGTTTCTATAGGTAGGCTAACTAAAGATCTTCACCTATCCCTCTTTTCTCCCAAATCCAGTCCTTTAGTTGCAACCTTAGCTTTGCGGTAGAGTACATGAAGGCCTCCTTCCTTCCTCCCCCATGTTCAGTGGATCACATAAATATTTCTTTTGCAAATTTATTTTTATTTTTTTGGTTTTTCGAGACAGGGTTTCTCTGTGGCTTTGGAGCCTGTCCTGGAACTAGTTCTGTAGACCAGGCTGGTCTCGAACTCACAGAGATCCGCCTGCCTCTGCCTCCCGAGTGTTGGGATTAAAGACGTGCGCCACCATCGCCCGGCACACATAAATATTTCTTTCCCATCTGCTTTCCCCAGCTCTTTATCCTGAATGATGTCTACTCTGGTAGGCATTTCCAGAGAACTAATGGTCCATTTAAGCCGGGGAAGCAGGTAGGATAACTGCAGACCTTCACCTTTCCCTCAGTTCCTCCATGTCCATCACCCAGCTCTTTCATAGACCATTGCTTGCAGTCTCTCATCACTCTACCCTCATTCCCTAGCATATACTGCTGTAATACTCCGGCTCCATTCCTCCTAGAAAACCCCTTTGTCACCTCTTATCCCATCACCACAACTGTCAGCTCCCAATATATAGAAACAAATTTTACCTGTAACCCCCATCATCTACACCTATCAGGATCCCAGAATTTTCTTTTATGCAACATACAGCCACAACGCTTTTCGAAAAACAAGAAACCAAAGGAAAGCTTCTATACAACTAAAAAAGACCAGTTATCAGCACCTAGAATTATAATCTTCCAAACTCAGGGGCCTAGATGTCAAAATAAAAATACAATTATAGCCAGAAAATTATGTCTCCACCAGAGCTCTGAAACCTTACTACAGTTGACCCTGAATATTGCAACATAGCTGAAGCACAAGGAAAAGACCCTAAGACATCCTTTATGAAGAAGTTAGAGATCCTTGAAGAAAAAATGAATAAAGACCTTAAAGAAATACATGAAAACAAAAAAGAGTGGATACAAAACATCAAGTACATAGAACTGGAAAATGTAGTCCTACAGCATATAATGACACACTAAATAAACATAAAAATATTAAAAGTTTAAAGAGAAAAAGACCAAATAACATATGAAGGCAAATCAATTAGAATAGTAGCCAGTTTCTCAATGGAGACTCTAAAAACAAGAAGGGCCTGGACAGTTGTTCTACTGGTTGTTTAAAAGAGCACAGAGGGCAACCTAAACTACTCAACTACTATACTCAACAAAACTTTCAATCACAATAGATGGAGAGCATAGGGTATTCCATAATAAAACCAGTTTAAGCAATATCTATCTAAAATTCCAGCCCTAAAAATGGTGCTAGAAGTAAAATTCCAACCTATAGAGGTTAATCATACCCAAGAAAATACAGGTCATAAGGAATCCCAGATGAGCAAATCAAGAGGACACACACACGCATACACACACACACACAGACACAGACACACATACACACACTACAAACAATAACAAAATAATAGAAAATAACAAATACTGTTCATTGATATCTCTCAACATCAATGGTCTAAATTACCGAGAAAAAGTTACAGACTAACAATGGATGAAAAACCAGGATCCATACTGCCATACTGTTGCATACAAGAAACACACCTTAAAATAGAGGAGAGATATTACCTCAGGGTAAAAGGATGTAAAAATATATTCCAAGAAAATGAACCTAAAAAACAAGATGATGTAGTCATTTTAATAGCTGACAAAACAGATCAAACAAAAACTCCTCAGAGAAGATAGGAAAGAATACTACATAATCATCAAGAAAGGATATTGAATTTCTTTACATTTATCCACTGAACACAGGGGCACTTTCATCAAAGAAACACTACTACAGGTTCAATCACATATTGACCATCACACACTGATGACTTTGAAATTCTTCTATCCCACAGACAGGTCATTCAACCAGACAAAAACTAAACAAAAAAAAAATATGTTGATATTATCTGACATTACAAACCTAATGAACATAACAGATATTTACCAAACATTTCACTCAAATACAATAAAAGAAATATATACCTTTATCTCAACACCTCATGTTACTTTCTACTGGAATAACCACATAATTAGACACAAAGCAAATGTCACAAGAAAATATCAATATGACCCTGCATTCTTTCCGATCACCATGAATTAAAGATAGATATTAACAATAGAAAACCTCATTTATGTTTTGACTGAAGCTTTTAATGTGTCTTTTGGGATGCCATGGCAGAGTTTTCTGGGAGAAATGGGGAGGCAGAAATATAACTAAACTACAGTCTCAAAAATAAACTTAAAAAGTAATAAAAATGTTTCTGGCTCTAACAACTAAATTTGTGTTTGAAGTTTCTAGTTGTAACAAAACACACACAGGGGGTGTGGAGAGGCAATAACCACAACCATTATAATTGAAACACAGAATGCTATTTGGGTTTGGTAAAAGGTACAGAGCCAGTTTGTGAAAGTTCCAATTTTTTAAACTCTGAAATCTGTTCACTATTATCATGAACTATGACTGCATAATTGATTTAAGGATAAATTGACTACTTAGATATCAGCAAGCTGAAACTCCATACCAATTGAAATATTATAATATTACACTCAGAGCCATAGCCAAATTATTCATGTTTCTTGCAAATAGAGTTTCGTGGTAGGATTTGGACTTAAAAGTCTGCAATCTTGACATCTTATTGATTCCTCTGATTTTTTTATGGATAATTGGATTTGTTTAAGAAGTATAGGGTCTGTGTATTACTAGTAAATTTCTTAAAATAGTACCAATCATCTTGACTTTAGGGGAAAAAAAAGTTCTTAAAAAGCAACAGAAAACTCCAATATTATAAATAGCCATTGCTATTCTCTGTTTTTATATTTGTTACACATTGAATGCTTCCCTAAAAAGTTGCTGTTGAAAGATGATGTGGGATTTCCCACTGTATGCTGTAATTACCATTGATTAGTAAAGGAACTGCTTTGGGCAGAGCTATAGGGGAACAGAGCTAGGTGGTGGAACTAAACTGAATTCTGAGAGAAAGAAGGGTGGAGCGAGAAGAAGCCATGTAGCCCTGCTATAGACAGATTCCAGAAGTTTAGCCCTTAAGCCATAGCCACATGGTGATGTACAGATTAATGGAGATGGGTTAAATTAATATGTAAGAGTTAGCCAATAAGAAGCTAAAGCTAATGGGCCAAGCAGTGATTTAATTAATATAATTTCTGTGTGATTATTTTGGGAATAAGCTAGCCAGGTGGCCAGGAACCAACAAGCAGCCTGCCACTACAGAAAGATGTATTGAACACTTCACTACTTAGTAGTCTGAATATAAGAAGCAAGAAAAAGAGCAACATTGAGTCTTACATAGGGTACTTAAAGAGACAGACATGCAATTTTGATTAACTGATCTAAATCAAATAAAACAAAAGCATTTACATGATTTTCATTCTTTTTAAAATTTTTAATCTCATTTAGTTTGTGTTTGGTGTGTGTGTGCAAAAGAGAAAATAAGAAATATTTGTGTTTAATAGTATCTCAGTATAGGTCAGGGGATTATTCTCCTCCCACTATTTGCGTGCCAAGTATTGAGTGTAGGCTTTCTGGCTTGATGGTAAAAAAAGTTTAGCAGTGAAACTATCTTATAAGTCCATTTAATGACATTTAAATCATTTAACATAACGTGAACATTTTTAAATATTGTTAAAAATCAATATTTAACAGCTAAATATTAAGAAATAACCAATATTGAGCATCTAAGTTGAACAAAAAAAATTAATGAAGAACTGGAGTCTCAAAATCAGTCAAGAATGAACTATAAATTATTAAGCTATGGAGGATATTTTGGACTCTGATTTTCTAAGGCAGATCATAATAGAGAAATTGACATAAACAAAGGTGGTGGTGGTGATGGTGGTATTGGTTATAGTGGTAGTGATTTACCTGATCCTAAATATTCCAGATGTCTATAAACAATAGTCAAAATGAAAGGAGATCAAAGATATTGAACACCACCAAGCAATCAGAGGGTCTCTGAAAAACAACAGCACATTAATAGTAACATCTATTGTGTATTAAAACCAGTGCTTCATGATTCATAAACAAGTTTCTTTCTATAGAAAGTGTTAATGTAATAATATAGCATGGACTATTTCTTGCAGCACATACATTATTTTTGTATTACAAATTTCAAAAAGATATATTGAATAGTTAGGGCATGCTTGTTTTCAAAAACCAGCACTTAAACTTTTATGTTTGTGACCAAATCTGTGATTAAAAAGAAAGGTTTAAGAAAGTAAGAAGTAAATTCAATATTCAATGTCCAAAACAAAATATAGACTTTTATAACACTTGCTTATTAAGAATATTCAGTTATCAATCAGTCTAATCTAGCTATTCATCAGTAAATACCAGCCTTGTTATGGGATGTCCTTCTGTATATGTGTTGCTTTTATTGGATAATGTATAAAACTGCTTTTACCCATGGCAAAGCAGAATATAGCCAGGCTGGAAGAGATATAGAGAGAGAGTAGGTGGAGTCAACGAGACTTGTGCCAAAGGAGGAAGTTGCATTGGAGTTTTTCAAAAAGCAAGAGGTAACAAACCATAAGACTGGTGGTAAAATATAAAATAATAGAAATGGATTAACTTAAGATGTAAGAACTCATCAATAAGAAGCCTGAGCTAATAGACCAAACAGTATTGTAATTAGTATAGTTTTGGTCTTACTCAGGTCTAGAAGGCTGGGAAACAAACATTCTCCATTAACAAAGTGGCACCCACAGTCTAGGTCATGGAATCATATAAGACCCAAAGAAAAGAATAATAAAAAAATGCTTCTAGATCCACAAAAATGGGAATCAATTGGAGATTCTAGGTAGCATTTTTTCAGATAGGCTCTGTTTGCTGGTGGTGAGCAGAGGCATGGACCCTTTAAAAGATGAGTTCCTGACTCAACATTAGCAACAAAAACTACATAGCTTCTTTTAAAAAACAAAACAAACAAAAAGCAGCTTCCTTGTTCATAATGGCCCTAATGGTTCTTGTTCTTTTGGGAGGTCTGACTATGGAATTTATAAATGGGGTTTGTGAGCAGATTGCTACAGCTTGCTTAATGGCAACATAATCCAACTGGGTCCCTGAGCCTGGGATGGTAAGCATGGCTTGCAGAGGCAGTGAACATACCTCTGCCATGTAGGACAGGGCAGAGCCAACAGGCAGGGCCACAGAGGTAGTCTAGCCACTCAACTTAGCATTTTTTTTTTAAAAAGGGCACTTCTAGTCAGACAAACATATAGGCATCCTCCTGAATATTAACCTTCATCAGGCGATGAAAGGAGACAGAGACCCACATTGGAGCACTGGACAGGAATCTCAAGGTCCAAATCAGGAGC
>NW_004949102.1:2680346-2689401 GCF_000317375.1 Microtus ochrogaster | reverse complement strand
TAAAATAAAATAAAAATAAAAATAAAGAAATTGATTACAGATATTCAATATAGACAGATTTGGACAAAAATAAAACTCTGAATTGTTCACAGTATGTTTTAAAAATGTGCATAGGTTTGGGAGAGAGAGGAAAAAGAGTAGATTAAAGGAGTAAAGATAATAAAGTAGAGTTTTAAAAATAAGCCATGTAAAGATTTAAAATGCACAAAGAGTCTGGATTATGTATATATTATTATGTGTTCTTTGAATTTCTTCACTGCAGAGAGAGATTTGATTCTGGGGGCTGCTAAGCTAATTCAACAAATATACTTTAAAGGTATCTTGACTTCAAAATTTGAGTATAAGAATATGTTACTTTGGACAAGATGTTCTGCTTTTGTTTCCACAGAGGATGGGAACCTGTGGGTTTCTTCCAGACTATTGTGGTTTAATGGAGCAAGACCCACCCGAAAGGTCTCCATGAATGCTAAAAATATTTTGCCCAACAGAGAGGAAAAAGCAGTTTGGAGAAAACTACACCACTTCCTAAAATGATTGCTTATAAATGTTTGTTTACATATAAAGGCGGATATGATATAGAAGTGGGTACTTTGCATTGGTATGGATCTTGGTCTATTAATACAAATTTCAGGTCAAATTTGTTATATATATATATTTCTACTCTTGTTTAAGGTATTATGTGTTTATGCAGCTCATTTAAAAATGTAATCTGTAATTAAAATTACAGATTAATAGTAATTTATAATAATAAAGCTTGTTAATAAGGTTTTCTAGATAAACAGAAATATATTTTAGCTAGCTAGATAATTTTCAATACTTCAAACACCTACAGAATATGGCATTTAAAAGGTTTTAAGAACTTACACTTTTCTCAACAATGAGACTTGTCTACTTCTAGCAGCACCAATTAATTCAGAGAGGTTGAAAGGCATTGAAGATACTCATGAAATTTGCCTTTAATGTGACAAGGCTAGTCATTTGGGCTAGAAACTGCTCTTACATGGACTGCTTGATTAGGTATGCTATATGAACTGGACATGAAGGATCCACAGAAAAGTGACTGCTGATCATTCCAAAAGATGAAATTGTCCTTCAGGGTTTCTGTTTCACAGAAGAAACTGCCAGAGATTCTGCAGGATATAGAAGAAACTGGCTGACAAATTACCAATATAGGTAGAACAGATCTTTAAATTTCTTGCTTCATAGAAAAATCTGCTGGATACTATGGGCATGTCAGCTGAATATAGCTGCCCTAATGGTACAGAAGAATGTTGGATGACTGTCCAGGAAGCTAGATGTCTCTGTCAATTCTAGAACTTTGGAAGATGCTTGCAATGCACTTCCTGTTTACTTAGATAATATTATATCATTCTGGTGTCTTTGAAGAGTTGAAGACAGGTAGTGGTAGTTTTTATTAGTTACAATAAAGAATAAATTAAATATAAAACTTTGTACTCACAAATATAGGAAAGATGGTAGAGTATTTTTCTTAATTTGCCAAATGTGAAGGAACTAAATATTGTAACTACAATTCTTGCTTGATAACTGTTTTATTTATGTAATTTTGTTATGTTAAAGTTAAACCCTTCCTTTTTAAATAAACAGAAAGGGGGAGATGATGTGGGATGTCCTTCTGTATATGTGTTGCTTTTATTAGATAACGAATAAAGCTGCTTTTACCTATGACCCGGCAGAATGAAGCTAGGATGGAAGAGATATAGAAAGAGATTAGGCAGAGTCAAGGTGACACAATGTAGCTGCCAAAGGAGGAGCTGCCCAAGAAGCAAGAGGTAACAAACCATGAATCTCATGGCAAAATATAAACTAATAGAAATGGGTTAATATAAGATGTAAGTGCCAAAAAGAAGCCTGAGTTAATAGACCAGTGTTGCAATTAATATAGTTTCTTTGTGATTATTCAGGTCTGGGTGGCCAGGAAACAAACAAGCAATCTCCATTTACACAGCCTAATTTAGATTTACTTATTAGATGAAAGTCAAATATATGCCAAACTTTCTTTGAATTACTAACAAATTGTAATTAGCAGTCAAATAAAATGAAATGTCGAAGGGCTATGAAAAGTTATTGTACAAAAACACAAAAAAACACAAAAAAGCAAAATGGAGTATGCAATTTTTATTTCTCAGGTTTAAAATAGTTCTGAGAAAATGTGAGAAAAAATAAAATATATGACTGGCAAATAAGCAACTATAAGAATATGATAAAATATTTTGATTATAACTTGATTTTCTTCAAATAATACTAATGTATTACAATATCTATCATTTTAGGAAAATTCTACTAAATACTAATTTTATATATATATATATGAAACTCCTCCAGTATAAATTTGTTATTACTTGACTCTTGTCTTCCTATATATGTATGAAACTCCCTTCAGTATAAATTTCTGTTATTACTTGACTCTTGTCTTTCTATTATTAGGACTTAATAAACACCGTGTTTATTAATTAATATTTTATTTAACCATTTTCATTACTCCTACCTATTTTATTTACAACAAAATATCATTTATATCTAGCACTGTTGGTTACCAAAGTAGTTTAGGTGCTTACTGAAGGCCCTCAGAAATAATTGTCCACAGCACAAAACTACTATGCCATACTGTATGTTTAACAAGACTCATGACTGGAATATCAATCATCTACCAAATTAGTATTGAGATTTTTTCAGGGAAGCAAGCCTAGCAACAGTCTCTACAGTCCAAATCTCTGGACAATACTATCTAACTAAACAGAAAATATTTGCTATGCCATTTTGTTTGTTTACAGAATCCAATACACATTGAATTCTCTGATTTTATTTTGTTTCCCAGCATATAAATTAGAGAAATCAGCCTTAACATGACATCTGACCAGTCAGGAATAAAAACAATAAAAACAGAGGACAAATACTCTGAAAGAACTTGAAAATCAGGCTCCAATGCCACATTTCCCCTGCTTTTATTTCTAAGACCCCTTCCTTGTCCACTCCTTTTTAAAATCATTTTCCCAAGGACTTCATTATGCTCCTTGGAAGATCATTTCACACTCTATTAGTTACAGTCAATTTTATCACATTACTTTCAGTATTACACACCCACGGTTCTTGAGGCCTCTTAAAAAACATCTCTTTCTTCTTGGTATTTAATAACCTGTAGCCTGGCACTTCAAATAAGGAATAAGGAATAATTGTACCCTTTATGTCAGGGTAGACTTAAGTGGAAAATTTTCATTTGCCAGTTTCAGATTCCAGACTGTATGTATGAAGGTGGGTTGTATGTATGGTGAGTATATATGTATGTATGCATGTATGTACATATGTATGTCAAGTTGCACAGCTACTTTGTGTATGAAATAGTGAACATATCTTAGAAATAACACCAGAATGTTTGACACTCATGTGTCAGTGCTAAACAGCAGCTGGCTTTACAGAAAAACTGATTTGCACAATGCATGTGGTCAATTATGGAAGTTTTTAAACTTCATAACTTATTAATTGATAGATTATGCATAGTTAAGAAGATATTATGTTTTCCAGGACAATGATTAAAAAATACATTAACTACAGATATTAAAGAGTTTTATATCTAAATAAGTAACCTTTGTTAACATTTTTGATAAATGCTAATAAATATATAACTTTCTGTCTTAAGTAATATTTTATTTACTTATTGAAAATTCCACATATGCAGACAGTATATTTTAGTCTTATGTACCTCCCATTTCCTTTTGTTCTACCTCCCACAGACTCTACTCAAAACATCCCTCCAAATTTCATTTTCTTTTTTGTTTGATATTTGTTTATTTGCTTTTGATAATCTGAGTCAAATTAGTGCTGCCCACATTTGCATGCACATGGGTCATCTACTCAGGCATAGGCCACATTACAGGAACTATCCTACAAGGAAAAGTAATTCTCCCTCTCCCAGTGGCCATGAGCTGCCAATAGCTATGGGTAGCTGTGTAAAAGTCACCTCTCCTGTCCCCAAATTTTAACTGGCTTGCCCTTCTACAGATTTTGTGTAGGTAGCCACAATTGCTGTGAGTTCCTGTGTGCAGCAGCTTGTCTTACCCAGAGGACAGCATCCAATAGCACTCCTCCCCTTCCTCTGGTTTACGCTTTCTTTCCACTTCCTCTTCTCAATGTTTCCTGGATTTTGGAAAGAGAATGTCCCATTTAAGGCTCATCACTCTTGGTCTCTTAGTCTTAGTGCTTTGAATGGTGGTGAATTTACATTAATCTCTATCCATTGCAATAAGGAGTTTCTCTGAACAACAGGGAGAGCAGCACAAATATATGAATATAAACAATCATATATATTTAGAAGACAATTTGATAAGATCATTTAGAAAAATAGTATCTGTGGGTTGTTATGGTCAGCCTATGACTTTTTCAGCCTTGAGTTCTGACAATGTTTATAATATCAGGCATGAATTACAAAGTACAGAGCAGGCCTCAAATCTAATTAAGAAAATAGTGATGTATCCCATAAGCAATTTTGCCGTGATTACACAAATGCACTCAGCTTGCCTGGTAGTAAGACCATTGATGCTTTTTCTCCCCCGTAGCCTTCATAGCACCTTTCAGAATTATGAAAGATAGCTGGCAGAAACAGTTTTCTGTTCATTTCAAGGTGGATTTCTCTATGTCCTGAAACAAAAACAAAATGCAATGTGTTCTTCTGAAATACAGTTTTACCATGTGGGTATGGTAGACAACCAAGAACAATGAAAATATCCAATTTTTTTTTGTGTGCCTTGGGAAGCCTGTCTGACCTATAGCTCATAGTGAAGGAACCAGCTCTCAGGGCTAAGAATCTCATCTCATAACCTTTGTCTTCTACTAGCATGTTAACCAATCAAACTCCTTTTCTTCTTGTATTCTTAATTGTCTTTTAAACCAAAGGAGTTTCATTCAATTTATTTATACATATGAGACAGAAATATGTTTAAATTACTTTTCATTAATTAGTGAAGAAGTAGAAATCTTGACATATATTTATCTTATATTGATTATCCGTGCAATTGCTCTTTGTAAAGTTTTAGCTTAACCTATATAATGCTTAAGTCTTTTCAAGTAATACACATAGAAAGCTAAAAACACAGAATTTATTGTGATTCTTACTTAGATAATCAAACACAGACTAATGGTTACTTTCAATTATTAATATCGTTCCAGGAAGAGACTGCTCCAATTTGTCTTTGTTATGCTTCTTAATGTCTCTTTGCCATTTGCCATTGTCCTTCATGAACTGCACAACAGAACGAATCACCTTTTGTTCTAAATAAATGCACTTCACCTCTCCCCCTGCATTCCTCTACAGCACCATTTTCATCCCCATCTCTGATCCCCATTTTCCCATGATTACTCCATAACACACATGATGATGGTAGTACAATGACAGCTCCAGATTCTATATTGTAGGTGACCTGACCATGGATGTGAAAATATCACTAACTCTGCAGTTCTTCAGTCATATCAGACCCTACCTGCAGAGCAGTGAAGTAACAACAGAAAGCAAGCAATAATTCATTGAGGAATGTTATGAACACAGAGAGCAACAGGAGCATTAGCTGTAATGCACAGGGGTAAGAATGGAAAAAGGTAAAAAATATACTGGGTAGCAAAGCCAAGCAGTCAGAAAATAAAAAGACATACTCAATCACTTCTATGTGCTTCAGGAGAGTTGAGTTCAAATAGTACAACAGAACATATCAAATCAATAATTGTTCTTTGTGATAAAATAACAGATTCAGGTAATTCAAGAAACAGAAATTTTAAAACCAAAGACTGTGATATTGTATCTTTTTATAACCAACTGGCCTCACAAAGTGCGTATAGGAGGTCAGTGGTTGTGAGATCAACAAATGAGAAATAATTGAGCAACTCATGAACAGCAGCGATAAAAAATAAACAATAATCCCACACTAATCAGGGGGCAATCAATGTTGAGGGTGTACTATAAGGAATCACTTTGGGGTTAACAAATCAGATTATGATATAGATATTCCTGCCATTTGGGAAAATGATTAAAAATAGTTTTCCAGAGACAGGTTATTTATTTGTCAGAGTTTTGACTCATAAAAATGTTGTTCATGCCACTATTTCCTTGAATGGCATGTGATTATTTGTTACTGGGATAAACAATCTTATAATAATTATAAAAACTTACAATAGTTGGAGCCAAGTACAAAAAAATCCCAGAAAATAAGTGCATTACATAGCAAATGGGTCACAAGTACCACCTTAGAGAAAATACTAGGTCTTAGCTAGGGATTTATTATCATGAATAGACACCATGACCATGGTAACTCTTTTTTTTTTAAAAAAAAAAAAGCATTTAACTGGGAATTATTTACATATTTGGGGGTTTAGTTCATTTTTGTCCTAGCTAGAAGCATGGGACATGCAGGTAGACATAGTTCTGGAAAAGGGGCTGAGAGTTCTACATCTGGATTAGGAGGCAGCAGGAAGGGATATTGACAAAGGGACTGGCTTGAGCTTCTGAAGTCTCAAAGACCATCCTCTGTTACTTACCTCCTACTATAAGACACACCTATGCCAACAAAGCCACACCTCCAACAATGCCACTCTTTATGAGTCTATCAGGGCCATTTTCATTCAAACCACCACAAGGAGCAAGGACAGAATCAGTATGCCTATAGAGTATATCCATTGCCTCCTACCTCATGGATAAATAGATATGGTACTCAGCCTTCCCAAGGAAAATCTCTTTCACCTCCAATACCTCCTTCTAACTAGGCTAGATATAGAGTGGCAAGTTCTCAAGGCAGTGCAATGGGATTCTAAATGAGTGTCACTCATATGTCACTGTCTGTGATGTGCTAAAGATATGAGAGTAGATAGTGTAAATGAAAATGTTTATTTTAAAAGCTTAAACATTTGGAAAACTCTAGCAGAGCTTTGTTTTGGCGAAGAACTCCTGTCTTCTAGTTATGAGTTAAATTTTCATTCATAATGGGCATAAATATAACTCTACTTTATTTGTACCAAAACTAAAGTCAGCAAAGAAAAGCAAAAACCTGTTATTTCAAGAAAGCAATATATCACTAAGTGTTATCACTTCCAAGACCACACAGGAAACTATTTTACATAATTATGGATGAACATATTTTTAATGTATATAATATACCCAAACCAATATGCATGTCTGTTACTACTATAGTTATCAGTGTGAACCTGGAAAATTGGAGCCTAAAAGTGAGGCAAACTAAAGTCTTATGCAATATCCAACTTTACTCATGGTATTAGACAATCTATACTCTGAGGGCATTGATGAGCATTAAGCAAAGTCAGGTGAGCAAAGCTCACTTGAGTTCAAGTTATATACAGTCACATAGGCAAGGAAGGCCATAGAGTTTAGCTTTGTAGTCTAGAGGGCAAGGCCATATGAGTTTAGCCTTATAGTCTAGAGGGCAAGTTCTGTCTACAGTCTCAAGGACAACTTGTGATTGGAAATATCATTCTACACAATAATGGGTAATATAATGGCCCACAGAAGTTAGAGCTTAAGCCTAAGTTATTGAAAAGATGCCTGATATAAGGAGGAACTACCGTCAAGATATCCTGTCCTAGGTTTTGATTACTTGTTGTTTTGGATATTAAGATGGCCCATAGAGGTGGATCTGCCCCACCTTTACCAAAGGTCAGAGAATTCATGCCTATTTCTGCTCCTTCATTTTTAGACAGGAAGACGCAGGGAGTGGCTACCTACAGGATACTTGATCTAAGGTGCAATGGCTGCATGTCCTGCCTAAAGAAAATCAGAATGCTTAACTCAGGAAATAGTGGCTTGATATCTTAAGTATTGAAGCAAGTAATTGTTCTGTTTGTTTTTTTTTTTTGTGTCATGTTAAAGCAGTCTTTTGCCTTCTTCTCTTCTTATTGTATTGGGGTACATATGGAGAATAAACACGGGCATAGTCAGTATTTAGTAGCTATTGAATAGCCCTCCCGATTCTATCCTTTGTCTCTGTGTTTCTATCGTCTCTCTGTTTTGCCTGCTTTAGTTTTCTAATCCACACCCCTCTCTCCGGGAAGGGATGAGCCCTGTCAAGGCTGGACCCTGGCAGATGTTGCCCATCCCGTTACCCATTACCCACTGAAGCAAAACCCACTCCTATTTACAACACCTGAAAGAAGCATGAGTCCTAGAATAAATTCACATTTTGGAGGAACAGAGTTTGCAAGACCCTTGGCTTGTTTACTTGGATTTTCCTCACAGGCTTTCAGATGTCTCGTACAGCTTCATTCCCAGACCATGTTCTTACACATGCAATTTAATACAGCTTCCAAAGTGATATTCAAGACCCTTTTACAGACAGACCTTACAGTCTTTTCAAGAGACCGTATTAACTTGCTTCTCGTTTTATATACCAAACCCAGTTCCCCCTCCCTCCCTTCCTCTTGTCCTCCTGCCCCCATCTCACCCTCCATCCCCTGCTTAGAGTTGTTGGCATCCTTGAGACATCAACAAAGTCTGGCATATGAAGTTGATACAGGACCAGTCCACTCCCCACTGCATCAAAGTTGAGCAAGGTATCCCACCATAGAAATAGAAATTTAAAAAAAAAAAACAGTTTATGCACTCAGGACAAGTCCTGGTACCACTGCCAGGGTCCCAACAAACAAATCAAGCCACACAACTGTCACACAGATTCAGAAGACCTATTTCAGTGCAAACATGTGCTTTGCGCTTTAAATGCAGCATCAAACAATTAGACTGTTAAGACGCCAGCTTAACTAGTTCTCATCACATGTATCTGTAAAAAGTTGCATTCACATGAAAAATGTGCAAACTACAAAGTGTTATTAGCATATAGAAAGAGGCAAATAAAGCAATATAAGGTATTGACTATATGATTAAAAAGTATATTAAGCTTCTTTAGGATATCAAAATAAAGACTCACTGACCTTTATTTGTGGCTAGAAACCAATTATGAGTGAGTACATCCCATGTTCATCTTTTTGGGTCTGTGTTACCTCACTCAGGATAGTATTTTCTATTTCCATCCATTTGCATGCAAAATTT
>NW_004949102.1:2662657-2679083 GCF_000317375.1 Microtus ochrogaster | reverse complement strand
GAAAAAAAAATAAACAAGTTTTCAGGGCCCTGCTAAACTATTTATTTGCATATCTAAACATTTTTACCAACAATAAAGCTGATAAAACAGAAAAAAAAAAGTATATTAAGAATTACTACTGATACTTACTACCACAATGCCGAGTTTAAAAGTCTTGTCAAACATGGGGGGAATATGACTATTAAAAGAACTTAAAAAATATCACATATCCTTAATTATTAAAAATTTAAAATATCTGTCCATATTTTATGAGAAGACTCTAATGTATGACTTAGCTTTCTAAGAAAAATTTTTTCAGTGACTTAAAATTTGTGCCTAAATCAATTCATGACCTATGTGTTTGTTGCCTTTTGGCACCTTAAAAAAAAATGGGTGTATTTGGATTGTTTATCTGGGATGAAAAAAAATTAAAAGAATAGCATTTATTTGATTTTTGCTGAGCTGATGCTTTGGAGAAATCGGCTCCAGATGCCTGGAGATATAAAATACACTAAAGCATATTATCCTAATTCCATTTCAAAGATAGATGGATCAGAAGTAAATAGAAGCCATTTCTTTCATCCACTTTCAGACGCCAACTAATCAGCCAAACCCACAAGAATGGGGCTCATAATTAATAAAGCTTTTAGAAATAATGCTGCAAATAAGACTCTCTGCTCATTCCCAAATCTCCGAGTTATTGGATTCCGGTGACTAAAAACTCTACCGAGCTGGCTTAATAGCATTCTAGACCTTGAATTATCTCACATAGTTGATTTAACACACAAATGGTGATATTTTTCTTCAAGTAACATAAATGTAGTTAAATTTTTTTTCTAGGAATGCTTGAAAATCTACTTCCTTCTGTGTGCTACAAATATTCATGATGCAGAGGGTTGGCTAATGATAGCAGACAATAGCAGGATTCATCTTATTTAAGGTGCAATTGCAAAAGTATAGAAAGAGAAATAGATGCCTGACTTGAAAATTGTGTGAACAAAGAGAAGGGAGTGACTCTCAGAGTTCTCAGTTGGCAAAGCAAGCACTTTATCCTTGATCCTTGATAAGATTTATTTTCCCTTTTTAGCAGAGAGTTGAATAAACATGAAATTATATCCAAGCCTGTTTGCTTTTCATAAGGTAAGTATACAAATGTATTACCACAAATCTTAAAGAAAATGCTATAAAAACCATAATAAAAACTAGTACTATAATATCTTTTCTTCTAAAATAAATATCTGTCAGTCTGTGTTTCATGTTGTCTTTCCTGTTTTTGAACATAAAGACATAATACATACAATATGTTTGTTGACTGCCTTTCTTTACTCAATATATTGTGGGAATAATTGATTCTTATAATTTATCAGTAACTAGTTTCTATTTATTATAATATAGTATTTTATGATATGACCATGAGATACTTTATCTATTCTATACGTGACAGATATTTGGGAAGTTGTCACTTTTGGGTTATTGAAAGTGATACTGCAAACATACGCAGAGAGACCATGTCAAACTTACAGACTTCTTTGAATCAAAAGCAACAAACAGTAGGTGACCTATGAAGGGGGAGGGAACATTTCCAGTTCATGCATTTAGTAAGATATTAATATCCAGAAGTTGTAAAGGGCAAATATTGAGAAGTAAAAAATTGTCATTGAAAAACAAAAACAAAATAATCTGATTTACAAAATGACAAAGTAAGTGAGGAGAAAACACTCCCAGAGAATATTGCAATTTCACTAAACTTGGGAGAAATTAAAATGAAAGTTGTAGTATCACATACTATCTATCAACATCACTACAGTTAACGCATAGAAAACTAAAATTGTTTGCAAAAATGCAAAGAAATTAAAACATTTATACTGTTGGCAGTAACCTATAATGGTGCAGTTGCTATGAAAAACAGTATAGAAATTCATCAAAATTAAACACAAAATTATTTCATGATATGGCAATTCCATTTAGGGTTATGTCCTGAAAGAATATGAAGCAGTTTTTCACAGATAAACTTGTATGTTCACTTTCATAAGCAAGATTCACAACATCTGAGGAATAATATGAACAATTGACTGGATAAAGAAAACATGGCATGTATATGTCATGGAATATTACTAAACTTTGAGAAGGGAGAAGACTCTGTACTGAGCTAGAGCACACCTATGGGACATTAGCCTAAGCAAATTAGCCTAGTCCCAAAAGAACAATCACTGCCTGAGTCTACTCATATGACGTCCCTAAAACATTCAGAGAAGATGGAGGTAAAATTTACCAACTACTTTACAGTTATACATTCATCATAAATCAAGACACTGTACATGCATAGACTTAACTCCTGTATTATACTCTATCAGCATGTCTATTGGCACCAATTTTGCATTGGCATTAGAGTAAATTTTAATATTTCTAATTTTTCTACATTAGGATGATTCTATATATTTGAGGTTTACAAAACATGGGCATAAAATTAATTACGCAAATTTATATAAACATAACTAATAATACTTTAATTGGCATTATACTGAGCCATTAGGTTTCCCACGAAATCAAAGCATGGTTGAAGAATATATCCTGAATTTACTGGAAAGAGTCAGAATTTTTAACAAGAGTGTACTACCATAGTTATATCTTATTCAAAGGAAGAATTTCAATCACAGGCAGTGTCACAAAGAGATACCACCCCAGATTCCTTGGTTTCCTTCCCCTAGGGAATATAAATATTCATGCCTATCACTGTGATCTGTTCCTCGCTATCCTTGGTGAACAATAAAGCTCCTCACAGCTCAGAGAGTGTCCTTACACACACCAAATGCAGACAGGTCCCTCATATGTCATTCTGAGGAGTGTAGCATAGCAACTCACTGGCCTTCAGTGGATTTCATTCCTCTCAAGAGCCAAACTAGGCATGTAAACTCCATTGTTCTGAAAATCATTTCTACTGCAGGATGATCCACTCTTTTAAAGTAATGTTTGACTTCAGAAAAAAAATATTTTACATTTAAATTTGATGAATAGGGAACTCCAAGTCTCTCACAAAGAAATTCAAACACAACAGTATTCCTCTCTTGACAAAACATGAAAATCAGCATGAGCGTGAACTTCAAAGTGCAGTGAGTGACAGTTACATCTAGTGAACCCCCTCAAGTCACAGAGAATACAAAACACATTCCCACATATGTAACATTCTGGTCAGTGATGTTCTCCTCACTCACTCTGACCTCTTCCCACCCAACTTGCTAATTAGAAGCCATTTCCAATCAACCTTTGCTGAAAGTATCCTTATGAGGAAAGCAAGGCTAAGAAGTATTGGTCTCTACAGACACATGGAAATATACAATTGAAGAAAATGCCTACCTTTATTAGAGGGCAAGAAACTAATAGCCAATGCACTATCAAGAGAAATCTATGTAAAAAAGTATGAAATAATTCAAGAACACATCAGGAACTGAATTGTTGTAGAAAATTAATTTGCTGATTTCTGTAAGAAGAGCTATCTTATAATTTACAGGACACTATGTTAATGAGCTCTATGGAAACATGAAACAAACACTATGTTAATGTGAAACACACACACAGAGTCCTTATGCACCACAGTTGTTTGTTGTACTTATTATATGCTTTTGGTAAGTCTATATTAGTTACGATCCTAGAGACTATACACATGACTTCGATGAAGTATTAGCTCATCAAAATTATTCAAAAGTTCTGTTAAGTATTGCTATGCTTACTAAATCAAGCATCACTGATGCTATGATTTGCAGTGATAAAGTTGTGCTATGGTAATTTTGGGAACATTGAAGCATATGGTGACAGATGCCAAGGGCATACTAATTAATGAGAAAATTGGCTCATAGAAGTTAATTCATCATAATGCATTTGCAGCCAATGCTTGAAATGTAACCCTAAATCCAATTTGAAATGCTAAATTTAATGCTGAGCAAAATTTTACATTAATTCATCCAAGTGATACACAAACAAAATAGTTGTGGTATTCTGAACCGAGAGGATACAGAAAATGTAGAAAATGTGGTGTTTCTATATTGCATATTCTTGTTTCATGCAGTAACTAAGCACTGTAAGAAAACACCTCACAGACTTTGTGATCATGTCTTTACCAAAAATATTTTTAACATTCAACTTAATACTCTCAAAAGTAGAGCAGAATTTTTATTGTAGGCAGAAGTTAAGGATTGAATATGTCTCAAGGCTGGTCTCTTTTTTTCTTCACTTTCTTAATGATAGTTAGAACTCAAATATCAGCCCAGTAGAAGGTCACCATGCTTATTCAAGTGGTCTTGGTAATTAAACAGTGTTTGTTACTCAGTGTAGGTTATATATATGTATGGTATTATAATATTTTAGTGATATATGTTAAAAAACATGAATTCTTGAGACAGATTTTATGTAGGAAAATCCAACCAGACCACTGTAAGTTGATGATCCTGGGAGGTAATATCTTGGGGCTCTCATCTTCTTGTTTTATTTGCAGCTGGAATCACTATAGTATCTACTTCAGAGGGTTTATGCAAGAGTTAATGGAAATATCCCATGTGAATAAATTACCATAAAGTCTGCCACATAAGAACCATTGTGTAAATGTAATAATTTATTGTAATTATTGTTTCAGCAGTCAGATGAAGTGGTTATTACAGTCACTATTATTCTTGATGAAGAAATTACATGAATAAAGTTGCTAAATGGCTTCAAAGAGATCATAAACATGGAATCAGCACTGGAGCATTAATAAAGGTCCCTGAGTTCCAAATGCCAAATATTATCTGATCTCATCACTTACATAAGAGAAAAAGAAAGAGAAAGAGAACGAAAACTGTCTGGCTTCATTTGATGGAATGTGCTATGTTTAGTCATTATTTTCAGTTACTTTTAATCTTTAAGCATAATTAACATATCATCTCCAAGATGATAAACACTTTAGTATCCCTTCTATGTTGCCCCCACACTTTAACACAGATGTGTATTTGACAGGCCATATTGCTAATTAAAGCAATGAAAAAGGCTGTATGAATATTAAAGGAAAGCAGCTTCTACTAGCTGCTCTTTCTGGAAATGCTCAAGTCATGCCAGGATGGTAGAAAGCTTGATCAAGATGGTTGAAGTAACTAAACTGGAATGTAAAATACACGTTATTAAAAAGAACCCTGAACATTTACAACTCTGCACTTGAGCCCACAGTAATGGAGGCTTATACAACAAGCATTTGCAATGAGAAAGCACAGAGTTTCCAGATTTGAAAGTTAGAAACAAAAGCAAGCAACAAAAAACATTCTTACTTCTGCAAGAAGATCCATCATTGCTGTTGACAAATAATCCTTAAATACATCTAACTTTCTCTGCCTCAGTTTCAACTCTCATTTAATGAGCTTTTCATTCTCTTCCAAAGATTTAAAACCAAAAATTTCAGGAAAATAAGAGATATTTTTATAGAAATGCTGAAATCATGAAGGGGGAAAAAGATCAAAAAAGAGTAAAGTTCCCAGAGAAATGGTAGTTGGAGTAAGTTTGGAGGGGGTCTTCTGAGAACAGTCTTGCAATTTGAAAAATTGATGCCTAAGGTATCTATACAAAAAAAGAGAGTGTGTTTAATATATAAACACCAAAGTATGACCATTAATAGAAATAAAAGCTGGTCATTTTTGCTAAAACCATAAAAATCATTATCAGATTTTATAGACTCTTCAATGACCCTAAGAGGAGCTTGAACCTTAAAAACCAAATCTAGTTTTGAGCAGACATTGTCACTAATTAAATTGCCACTTTTCTGAATGCATTTTTATCATCCCAAGTGTGCTGAAAATTTTCTATCTCAATATGATTCCTCTACATTTTGTTATCTTTTACAATTTGTATAAAAACCCACTAGAATATTCTTATAAAATATTTTAAATGCCAAGTAATCCATGAGCTGGTTAGACTAAATTCATGGAAAAATTAATTTTGTATTTCCATAATGCAGTTTTCTTGCATTCTGGTGTAGAAAAAAAATCTAATTAACTTTGAACTACAACAACAACAAAATCCACACATGAAAAATCTGTCTGAGTGCTCAGCAAGGACAGATATTTAAGAACATCTGGCTCAAATCCTGGTCTTCTCAACCAAAAGGAAATATGATGGTTTTACATAAGAGTCAAATTCATGAAGCTCATTTCAGTCTCTAGAACTTAATAAAATTTACTGTAATTGAACAGTTACTGCTGTTTCTGTTGCTTGCAGAACTGTGATATTGGAGTTTTTTTCCTCAATCTAAGGACTGCACAATGTTTCCTATATACCTGTAATATTGATTCCTTGCAAATAATTGAACTAACCATATCACAGCAATTAAAATGATTCTCATCATTTCTTCCCTGTGTAAAATACCCTCTGGACCAGTGAGATGCAGCGCTGAGTGGGCAGAGGAACTTGCTGTGCAAGCCTGACAACTTGAGTTCAAACCCAGAATCTACAGCGGAAGGAGAGGACTGTCTCCTTGCAAGTTGTTCTTTGACTTCCACTTGACTTCCTATAGAGGATTGTCCAAACATACATATCAAATATATACAATAATGAAAAGAAAATCAATAAGATACTCATGGTATCTCCAAGTCATTTTAAGCAATCTTTGGAACTGAAAAGCTTTGCGGGTTCTGAGAACAAGCCTACAAATGCTAACCTCTGAAAACTTTATCAGTAAGATTTAAAGATGGAGAAACAGTCATTTAGAGAAAAATGCAGCAGTTGCAAAGTCTTAAAATATACAGAGACTATTATACAGGAATTGCACTCAGTAGTTAGGAAAATGATTACCCATATTCCTCACCAGTACATACAAGCATAGCAGTAGGCAGTCCAGGTCTGGTGTGCTATATGCAGTGTAAACAGAGACCCAGTTTTCAATCCTACAATTTACCTCAAAACTACAAGTTGGATGTGGAACATCGCTCACCATGTCAGCAGCCAACATGAGGAAGAATGATGGCAGCCATATTAGATCCTATAATAGAATTTTACCTATATCTCACAGAAATGCAATTTAAGAAAAGAGTTGAGTGTTTTAGTTGTTTCTTACCAAACATAATGCTATTCTCTAACACCATAAAGAAACCTGACACTAGAGACTTGGTAAACAGCTGATAGCCTGGTAAAGAATGGTCAGCTATTATTGGGGTTCACAACAAGGAACATAACATAAATTAGAAACATGAGATGTTTCATGTGCTTTATGGAAACTTGTATTCTCACTTCTCTAGAGGCCTTTCAGTTAGGAACTATCTTTACAAACATGAAAGTTATTTAATTAAATTTTGGACACCAGATAATATATTCTTAAATAAATTTCATACATATATGTAAATTGTTACTTTGTAAGAAAAATGATGTAAAAGACAGAATAAAATAAGGGTAGTAAGCAAAACACAATTATTTTGGGTATTAAAAGAAAAAAATTAACCGGGCGGTGGCACATGCCTTTAATCCCAGCACTCCGGAGGGAGAGAAAGACTGATCTCTGTGAGTTCAAGGCCAGCCTGTGTTACAAGTCTCCAAAGCTACAGAGAAACCCTGTCTCAATAAAAAAAAAAAAGAAAAAGAAAAGAAAAAATTGTTGTTTTTAAAGGAACATCCTAAATTCTCACAATGAAAGTGAACTGAGTGCTAGGTATTCATACCTGAGTTTGGTGAATATTTATAGAACAGACATTTTCTTGATTACATTGACACAGAAGATTAGTTCTGAATATTTCTCTTTAATTCTTAATAATTTCTCGGCCAATTATTGTCTTACACCTTCTACCATTCCATGGTGATCTGTATTTGATCAATAGTTCAATCTGTATTTGATCAATGTATTGTTAGTTATGAAGTGCAGTGATTGGAATGAGGAATGTTTCCTACAGGCATAACCGACGATTCCACCAATTGGAGACAAAGCACTCCAACGGTTTGTGATCATGGGAAGTGAAGTTATCCTGGAGGTAATATGTCACTGTGGTGGGCTTTATGGCTTCATAGCCTTATTCATCTTCATTTCTTACTTTGCATCATGTCTTCGGATAAAAATGAGATCAGTCAACTTCCTGATCCCATAGCCATGCCTTCCCTCCCATAATAATCTCTATCCCTCTGGAACATTGTGCCAAAATAAAGACTTTTATCCTTTAGATTGCTAATGGTCATCACAGCAGCAAGAATACATCTATGCTGAATTTCAATAATGAGGAGATTTGCTCCCCTATCATATACTTCTTCCCACTTCCAAAGTAACCAAACACAGCATGGCTCTCAGCATGTGCTTTTCTAAGTAACCTGATTGAAATTTCCTGAAACTATTTACTCATTTGATTGGTAATATGGAGCTTATCAGCAGATAGCAAAATTGCAAGCAATGCTGTTGTGTCAAGACTTGTTAAAGAAGAACACATTTTACAGGACACATCTTCTTACTAAATTGGAGATGATATCCTTCCAGGAAGAAAGGGATGACAAGAGTGTGGATGCATAAAATCCTTTCTATATGTAAACCTAACATTTTTTATTTTGTGACATTTTCCTTCAATTCTAGCTTCTGTTTTTATTGTTTCTTTAGAAACAGTAATACATATTTTTAATTTTTTTTTCCAATCTTGATATAGAATTTTCTTATTAATAAATTTTATTTTATTCTCCCAAAGGGCTTGCTTTGTCTATTTTCTATTTCTTTGTCAACACCATTAAATATTTACTTTTCTTTTTTTATTTTGAATTCTATCTTAGAATTGATTTTAGATGACTTTGTATTTTCTTTTCTTTTCGAATGTTGCATCAAATCATTTTAGAAATTTTTTCTTCAGTGTGGCTATGGGACAAGGCCAGTTCAGGAACCCTCTCCTCTTCTGCCCAAGGATGTAGCTGGGGGCATCCTCTTGGACACCCGGGAACCCCTCTAGAACCAAGTCTCTTGCCAACCTTAAAATGGCTCCCTTAATTAAGATATCTTCTTCCCTGCTCCCACATCTGCCCTTCCTCCATCTCAACCATGCCACTCCCTCAAGCTCTCCCCAATCTTTCCTTCTCCCTTCTTTCTCCCCCTCTCCCCTTTCCCTACTCCACCCCCACCTCCATGCTCCCAACTTTTGCCTGGCGATTTTGTGTGCTTCCAATTTCCAGGAGGACCTATATATGTCTATCTTTGGGTTCACCTTATTGTCTAGCTGCTCTAGGATCACGAACCATAGAACCTTCATCCGGTGATGGATGGAGATAGAGACAGAGACCCACATTGAAGCACTGGACTGAGCTCCTAAGGTCCAGTTGAAGAGCAGAAGGAGGGAGAAGATGAGCAAGGAAGTCAGGACCGCGAGGGGTTCATCCACCCACTCAGAGGGTGTGACTGATCTAAGGGGAGCTCACCAAGGGCAGCTGGACTGGGACTGAATGAGCATAGGATCATACTGAACTCTCTGAATGTGGCTGACATTGGGGGCTGACTGAGAAGCCAATGACAATGACACTGGGTTTTGATTCTACTGCATGTACTGGCTTCTTGGGATCCTAGTCTTTTTGGATGCACACCTTCTTAGGCCTGCACATAGGGGGGAGGGCCTTGGACTTCCCACAGGGCAGGATACCCTGCCCTCTCTTAGTATTGATGGGAGAGGGGAGAGGGTGAATGGGGGAGTGGGAGGGAAATGGGAGGAGGGGAGGAGGTGGAAATTTTTAATGGTATTATTTATAAGGCAAAAAAAAGTGGTTAAGATAATGAATTGTAAAAAAATTTAAAAAAAAACAAAAAAAGAAATTTTTTCTTCCTCCAATTGTTTTACTTCTCCATTTTTACACTTGCATGTGAATTTTTTATTCTATGTTTGTTTAGCTCATATTTGATGATCCATATTTTCCTTTATATTAATCTCATTCAGGTCATTATGATCTTCTTTCCTATAATTGGGTATGGCAATTTTCTCCAATCACTCTATACTGTTTAAATTTTAACAATATATGTTTCTTATGTTAATAAAAAAGGGACCGAGGCTAAATAACTCTCATCTATTAGTAGTTTTGAACTTTACAGAACTTTTGTTCTGTAAATATTTCACTAATATTTTCTGAGCACTGATGGTAGCTGCTCCTTGGGTCTCTTGCTTCCACTTTTCTGGGCATCTTTACTGAGTTTCTTCTTCCTTGTCTAGTCAGATGCCAACCACAATATTTTTATTTTGCTTGAAAAGCATCAGTTGGTAAGACAGTTAGTGTTAAGTACCATCTTGTCACAGTCTTTAATCACCTGGGAGATGGGCCTCTGGGCACAACCCTAGGGGATATCTTGATTGGATTCACTGCAGGGGGAAACCCACCTGATTTGGGTAGAATGCTTATTGTCTGGGTCCTAAAGTTTATAAATGGAGAAAGGGAACTGAAGAGCACGCATGCATTCATCGCTCTCTACTTCTGATTGGATGCCTTGTGAACAGCTGCTTCAAGGATCCTGCCTCTGTGACTTCCCTCCCAGAACAGATCATGGCCTGCAATGGTGAATCACAGAAGTCTTTCTCCCACAAGTTGCTTTTGGTGGATGTTTTGTCACATTGACAGAACACATTGACAGAAAAAGAAACAAACTAAGACTATTGGAGTTTACGTTCCCAGGGTAACCAGTAACATATAGTTTTCCATTGTCCTTCTGCACGCACTCATTCCTAAATTGAAGTCTTTATTCCAGCTACGTATTAGGCTGCAGTTCAAAGTTTGATTCACAGAAATCCTTGTATTACCCAGGATGAGGGTGATCCTATTCTGAGATATACTTTCTTTCTAATCATCCTCTTGCACAGTTGCTAAGCAAATGTGAATTGTGGCTATTAGCAAGTAAATTGATATGTTTATATAAATTTGAAAAGGAGAAAATACGTTATCAAAAGGAGTGATATTTCCTTAAAATTAACAGCCAAGAGGACCTCAGTATAACTATCAAATACAGTTTTTCAGGGCAACTTCTTTTTTCAAAAATTTTTTATTGATTTTATTGAGCTGTACATTTTTCTCTGCTTCTCTCTCTTCCTCTCCCCTCCTCTTTTACCCTCGCTTATGGTCCCCATGCTCGCAATTTACTCAGGAGATCTTGTCTTTTTCTACTTCCCACATAGATTAGATCCATGTAAGTCTCTCTTAGGGTCCTCATTGTTGGCTAGGTTCTCTGGGATTGTGATTTGTAAGCTGATTTTCTTTGCTTATTTCTAAAAACCACTTATAAGTGAGTACATATGATATTTGTCTTTCTGTGTCTGGGTTACCTCACTCAATATGATGTTTTCTATATCCATACATTTGCCTGCAAATTTCAAGATGTCATTATTTTTTTCTGCTGTGTAGTATGCCATTGTGTAAAGGTACCATATTTTTTTATCCATTCTTCAATTAAGGGGCATTTAGGTTGTTTCCAGGTTCTGGCTATGACAAACAATGCTGCTATGAACATAGTTGAACACATGGTATGATTGAGCATCCTTTGGGTATATACCCAAAAGTGGTATTGCTGGGTCTTGAGGAAGGTTGTTTTCTAATTTTCTGAGAAATCGCCATACTGATATCGAAGGGGCTGTACAAATTTGCATTCTCACCAGCAATGCAGGAGTGTTTCCTTTAACCACATCATATCCAGCATAAGTTGCCTACTCTCTCCATATCTATTCAACGTAGTTCTTGAGGTTCTAGCTAGAGCTATAAGACAACAAAAGGAGATCAAGGTGCATACAAATTGGAAAAGAAGAAATCAATTGTCAAATATTAATCCATCTTCTACCTCAGGCCTAATACCCCATTGCTACTTTTTGAAATAATTGACTGGAAAAACAATATCAAGGACAGATATGAGAGCAAGGAAAGAGATATCTTGATTGAGGGAGCCTTTTGGGGTTTACCAAGAAAACTGGCTCTAGAAAAAAAAATCCCAGGAATCCACAAGGGTGACCCCAGCTTAAGACCCTAAGCAATAGAGGAGAGGGTGCCTGAACTGACCTTGCCCTGTAGTCAGACTGATGATTATCTTATTACCATAGAACCTGGAAACAGAGGCAGAGAGCCACATCGGAGCACTGGACTGAGCTCCCAAGGTCCAGTTGAAGAGTGAAAGGAGTGAGATTATGAGCAAGTAGGTCAAGACCATGAGGGGTTCACCCACTGAGACAATGTGCCTGAGCTAATGGGAGCTCACAAACGCCAACTGGACTGAAAATAAATGATCATGGGATCAAACTGGTCCCTCTGAATGTGGTTGGCAGTTGGGGCAGACTGTGTGGCCAATGACAACGGCACTGGGATTTGTCTCTACTGCATGTACTGGCTTTTTGGGATCCTATTTTCTTTGGATGTACACCTTGCTCAACCCAGATGTAGTGGGGAGGGCCTTGGATTTTCCACAGCGCAGGGTGCCTTGCCCTCTCTTAAGATCGGAGGGGGTGCAAGGGAGGTTGTGTGAAGGGAGTGGGAGGGGAGGGAGAGGAAGGGAGGAAGTGGGAGTTTGTATTGGTATTCCTTAAAGTAATAAAAATATACAAATAAAAATAAAAGAGTTTCTACTAGATTTTAAACACAATATATGGTTGCATTTTTGTACATTCTATTTTGAAGGAACCAGCTACAGTACACTAAACATACATACATTGTACTTACAAAATAACAAAACTGATGCTGATTATGTCTTTAAATTTTCAATAGCATGTCTCTAAAGCCAGTTTAGAAGTGAACAAATTCTTTTGTGGGAAAATATGAAAATGAACTCTACTAAGCATCCTTCCTAAGTATATATAACATTTCAGATGTGATAGTGTAATAGGCATTTTCATGATTTATAGATCCATTGTAAATGAGAGTCAAGAGTGTTGGTTACATTTTTTGTGATGTCTTTGCGAGAATGGGTAAAGCTTCTAGGAAACAGCCCAGAGTGTCCTCAGCCTGAGGAAAGGAAAATGTGTTTCACACACTGATGTTTTTGTCATCTTTCTTCATTGTTTTTTCCATGCTCGCTCTTTATGTTTTGTTTGTGATACAAAAATGGTATGTCTCCTTGGCTACTCACTCTTCATCATCAATAAAATATCTCCAAGGAATGTTAGCATCTAATCACATTAGTCAGTTTGATGTTAATATATTTCCTTTATGTCATTAAAGCAAACTTTAAGAAATATATTAATCATCTGATAATAAAATTAAGAGCAAAGATTTTTTTTTGAAAATTCATATCTATGTTGGTTAGTTTTTGACAACTAGACACAAACTAGGGTCTTGTGGGAAGACAGTAAGAAAGAAACTTGGTGTATCATGTTTGCATATAGGCAAGTCTGTGGAGCATTTTCTTGATTAATATTTGATGTGGGAGAACACAGGTGCTAAATACAGTGCCACAGATCAACAGTCTGCACTGGGTTGTAACACTGCGCTAGCAAGCAGTGTTCCTCCATGGTCTCAGCTTTGTTTCCTGCCTACAGGTTCCTGTATTCAGTTCCTACTCTGAGTTTCCTGAATAAATTGTCTGTGACCTGAGAGTTGCATGAAGAAATAAACCCTTTCTTCCCAAAGACACTGTTAGTCATGCTGTTTATTATAGCAATGGAGAATCAAACTAAGGCAGTGCCCTAGTTATAACTCATAAGTCAGAGAAGGAAGACCTTTGAGACACTGTTAAATGGATACCCTGTTAACTCTAATGCAAGCACAATGGAGCTTCTTGAAATTGTGTTGAAAGAAATAGGTAAAAAAATTTCAATTATTCAGTTAAATGTCGTCCAGATCAATTATCCCCAAGGGACTATGTTTAACAGTATTCCAGAATAGCTCTAGCAAAGAATTACAGAATCAAAGGCAGAATCTATGAGTTATGTATCAACTATTTATTTATACAAAATGTTTAGATACAGTGTCTTTTGATTATTATATGGAAACATAAAATGTAAGATAATAAAATGATTTTTTTGTAAAAACAAGATGTGAAGCTGAAACATTGCACAATAACATTATAATCTTCACCTCCTGGTTTCAAGGAAATGCACTCCCTGTTTGTCCCTACACTGTGTTTCCAGGGGTTACAGTGCTCTGAACTGCATGTTTTGGGAAATAAAGACATGTGCTTGGGCCTTGACACCTCTTCAGGGGTCCATACCTTTCTGTCATCCTGAGTGAAATCTGCTGCCTTTGTGTCTTTATGATATTATTGATAAAGCCCTAATGCTTTCTGATTACATTAAGGTGCACAACTGAAAGAACATCCGTTCTATTATGCTTTTCCTCAAAACAATCTTTTATGTGTCTAGAGAATTAGAATGTATTTTGCAATTGAATGCTTTGGCAAACAGAAGGATAGAAAGGGAGTAAATTGCCTAATCAAAAGAACAGAGGTTTGCAGGCTCAATACTAAAGTTTTAATGGCAGGGTCTCACTAGGGTCAGCCCACTAAATTATGGATTATTTTCCTATTCCATTGCTCGGCTTACCTTTTATTCTGAATTACTGAACCCAAGAGTCATGCTCAGATGAATTCTTTTGTTAGATGTGCTTCTGCCTATCCATTAAAAGAAATAAAATGGGAGATAATCTCATACCATTCTGGCCAGAAGTCTATAAATAAGAAGAGAACCAGGCCAAATTACATGTTCCACAGTCATGCACACAGCCTCTCCTTGAGGTTATTATTCTGTCATTCCAAGTAGACACTTACCAAAGCCACACAAATATCAGAGAATATAAAGAAAATTATAGGAATTCTTCTGTTACCTGTCCTTTTATCTGACTGTTTATTTGTCTATATTTTTCAAGGGATTCAGAAGAATGACAGCTTTGAGGAAATATCTAGAAAAAGATCATGTAATTTAAATTTCAGAATGGCCAACTTAATCCAATTCTGTTCTGAGAAAGATGAAACTATTGTTCCATATTTCTATATTTCACATTCACATTTAGAGGACAAACAGTATATGAGATCCTATACAGGAATAGGTCAAAACGTATCCAAATGATTTTATATATATATACATGTGTGTGTGCAAGCATGCTTGTGTGTACATAGATATGCATATTATATATATTTGCCACCATACATACGGCATTAGGAAGATTGAGAACCTGATATTTTTGAAGACCCTATTCCATTAATATCTTGGTCTTTTTGATAAATCTCTACACCTAACAAATTGTTTGGCAGATATATTTCCTCATGGAATAAATAATACATAAACACAGGTTGATCCTAACAAAGCTATAGTTTCAGCAAGATATTTTTGAGACCTATGACTATACCATTTGACTTCTTCCTTGTTTGCCATAGACTTCTAGCATTTCCAGAAACATACACTTTTAGTGGGATGCTACATCTCTCATTAATGTGCAAAACAATCCCAGACCAGTTAGGATTTAAAGGGGTATTTATTTTGGAGGGTAAAATTTACAAAACACCAACCGTCAGGAAAAAAGTCTAGTCTCTGGAGCAGGAGCAGGAACCAAGTGTTGAAACCAAGAGAGTAAGCCCAGGCTTGCCACTCTTTAAAAAAGAGCAATAGACCACACCCCAGTGGGCTGGTATTTCAGCAGCTATTGGCTGAAGGAGCGGAAGGTACTCCCACAGCATCTCATCCCTGATTAATGACAACCCTGAACATGTCTTGCAACTCCACGCATTGAGTACCTCTTAGCTCTTACCATATTTCCCTAGTTTTCTTGAGGGCTGTCAAGTTTCACTGGGTGAAGTACTTGCCTTATTTTGGCCAATTAATATTAGTTTTGCAAAGAAAAAAAAGACTTGAAACCAGTTGTGGCAAGTTCAATCATAATCACATAGGGAAAATTTAACTGAATATGAAAATATGGAAGAAAGAGATACTATGTGGTCTCTGGCATCAGATACAACTTGACAGTGGAGAATTACAATAGTGCAGAAACACACATGTGTTCATTAAACATTACTAAAACATTTAAATACCATGTTTAAATGTATGAGGTAGGGAAATAAAAATTGTTATAAAAATCAAGTGAGTATAACAGAAATCATTAGTCAACATTTTATGTTGACATTTTTTTTCTCCAACCATGTTTGGTTCTATTGTAGGTCTTTGGGCCACCCAGCTGCTGGGCCCTAGCACTTCAGGCAGTGTCACAAGGTGGCTCACTCTTGTGGCATAGCTCTCAGGCTGGACCACTCAATGGTTGGTCATTCCACAAATCTCTGTGCCACACTTATCCCAGCTCCTTCCATATTGCAGAAGAGAGGAAGTGTTGTACAAGCCAGGGGGGTCAATAATATCACGAGAAAGCTCACAGAAACAACTAACCTGGGCTCATAAGAACTCACAGCATCTAAACCAACAACTAAGGAGCCTGCATAGGACTGCTATATAGATTGATGATAGATAGATGATAGATAGATAGATAGATAGATAGATAGATAGATAGATAGATAGATAGATAGATAGATAGATAGATAGAT
>NW_004949102.1:2655519-2662557 GCF_000317375.1 Microtus ochrogaster | reverse complement strand
TAGATAGATAGATAGATGATAGATAGATGATAGATAGATAGATAGATAGATAGATAGATAGATAGATAGATAGATAGATAGATAGATAGATAGACAAATAGATAGACAAATAGATAGACAAATAGATAGACAAATAGATAGACAAATAGATAGACAAATAGATAGACAAATAGATAGACAAATAGACAGATAGACAGATAAAACAGCTTGGTCTATTTGTGGGACCCCTAACAGTGGGATCAGAGGCTGTCTTTGACTCTCTGATTAGTTTTTGGGACCCTATTTCTCCTACTGGGCTACCTTGTCCAGCATTAATAGAAGGGAGAGTGCTTAGACTTGCTGCAACTTGATATGCCAGGCTTTGTTGATACTCATGAGAGACCTTCCCCTTTCTGAAAGGAAATAGAGATGAGATGGATTGGGGGTGGAGGGGTGGGGCAGGAAGAGATGAAATGAAAGGATGGGAGGAAGGCAAGACTGTGGTTGGGATGTAAAATGAGTAAATGTATTTAATTTTTAAAAAAAATCAAATGAGCTATTGATCTTTCACATTATTGTAAACCAGGTACTAGATGAGGCAAATATATTTGCAAGTCAAACTAGAGTATTTAAATGCAAGCCTATCACAATTCCAAAAGGTATACCCTAACCAGCATGCCTAACCAGGTTTTCAAATTTTGAAAACCCAAACAATCACAGGTTCCAAATCCTAAAAGAGCCTAATCCTAATTTTTCGTATTGGAATCCTAAAAATCAAAATCTTGCAAACTGCTAATTCCTATCATTAACAAACAAACAAACAAAGTCCCCAAACCAGAAACTGCATCAGAGAAGTAAAGAGCATTGCTGAGAAATGAGTTAAACACGAGTCACGGCAACAAAATAACTGGTTTAAAATTGTGATGCTTTTTGTCTTGGCAGTCATTCCAGCTGATGAGATTCCTGGAGTGATAATGAATTAAAGCTGCATTTGCCTGAAGAAGCCTGTGAAGTAACTGGACAGCTTTAAACATAATGATTCAAGTGGTGGATAAGAAGGCACCACAGGGAGCTGCTGTCAAATTGCCAGCATTGTTTCTATCCATTTTGCCTTCTGTGCATGAGTGCAAGGGGAATTGCTTTCCCTATACCCCAACGTAGGAACAAGGCAACAAAGATCCAAAAACTCAACAGAGAATGTTCAGGTCAGTGTACACTCTATCGGTATACAAAATAAAAATGGACAGTTTCCACCAAGAACCATGGCCTGATGCTGTGAGTGTAACTCAGTGGTAGTGCTTCCTAACGTGTGTGAGAACCTACATTCTGTCTACAAGATACACAGGAAAAAATAATAATAAAATAAGCCAAGAACAAATGTGGACTAGAAAGCACTGAAGAACCCCCAGGACTGCAGCCCACTGTAGCTATAAAGCTCTTCAAACCTGCGTTTTAATCATCAAAAGCATGGATTTCTCCAACACCTGCCCATAATCTATTTCCTGACAAATTTCATTTTGAGGTTTTGTGAAATTTTGTCTCCTATTCTTTCTTGTTCTCCTCCTTCTCACCCTCATCCTCCATCTTTAGTTTTCTGCCACTACTTAAAATCTGAGAAGATTTTTTTAACCTTCCCATCTGAGTATTTTATCTCCACATCATGTCAATATACAAGTATACGTGGTATAAATTTGTTTAGATAATTCTAATTATTTTATTAAATTTTAAAAAGCTTTATGTCATTCTGAAAATTCATTATCTTGATTTTAATTTTTTGTGTGCATTTAACATTTAAATTTCTTCAGTAAATGAAGACCTGCCCTTTTTTATAGCTTGATTCTTTTTTTTTTGATTTTTTTTATTGTTTTTTTTTATTGAGAAAAAAAAATTTTCCGCCTCCTCCCAGCCTCCCACTCCTCCCCCCCTCCCCCCCTCCTCTCCCCCTCCCTCTCGAGTCTGAAGAGCAGTCAGGGTTCCCTGCCCTGTGGAAAGTCCGAAGTCCTCCCCCCTCCATCCTGGTCTAGGAAGGTGAACATCCAATCTGGCTAGGCCCCCACAAAGCCAGAACAAGAAGTAGGATCAAAACCCAGTGCCATTGTCCTTGGCTTCTCAGCAACCCTCATTGTCCGCCATATTCAGAGAGTCAAAGGTCTGATCTCCAAAATATATAAAGAACTCAAGAAACTAGACTTTAAAATGCTAATTAACCCAATTAAAAAATGGGGCACTGATCTGAACAGAGAGTTCTCAACAGAAGAAGTTCAAATGGCCAAAAGACACTTAAGATCATGCTCAACCTCCTTAGCGATCAGGGAAATGCAAATCAAAACAACTTTGAGATATCATCTTACACCTGCCAGAATGGCTAAAATCAAAAATACCAATGATAGCCTCTGCTGGAGAGGTTGTGGAGGAAGGGGTTCCCTCATCCATTGCTGGTGGGAATGCAAACTTGTGCAACCACTTTGGAAATCAGTGTTTCGGTTTCTCAGGAAATTCGGGATCAACCTACCCCTGGACCCAGCAATACCACTCTTGGGAGTATACCCAAGAGATGCCCGATCATATGACAAGGGCATTTGTTCAACTATGCTCATAGCAGCATTATTTGTAATAGCCAGAACCTGGAAGCTTGATTCTTGAAACTAAAAGTTTATTGAAATCTTGGTTATTTGAATGACTATATGGCCGGGGGGACCCATCATACTTTTGAGCAATTTCACAAAAAAAAAAAAAAAAGAAAGCTCTTTTAGTTGATGGGAACTGTAAATCACAAAATTAGCAACCATTGAGATATACATTTACTTTTATATATTTTTATTTTGATATATCTTTCAAATAAAATTTGTCTACTTATACATGTTGGAGTCATGAATATTTTGTAGGCATATATAAATAGATTTAATTGCTAAAATGTATGGTATTGTTGCCTATTTTGATGCATGCTATGGCCAAGCAATAATTTTTATATAGCCTCAAATAAATATTATTGCAAAGACATAAAAAATCATTTCCTGATTATATTTTCATGATTTCAATCTTTGGAAATTGTCATCTTTAAGAATTCCTATCTTTCGGAATTTAAGAATTCAAAGTGGAGTCATTCAGGATTGGTTCTATAATATTTACTTCTCAAAAGACCATATATTCCAGTTCATAAATTTAAAAGTAGTTAATATCTAACTGAACAATATAAATATAGCTAGAGTGACATCACAATTCATTTCAAAATGCAAGTCATGCCAACTTCTTTTTTGCTTCAGTGACCTCTTATATCTTATTTTCAAAGCTCTTTTAGATTCCCTATATGGTTAAACAGGCAACAGTATAGTGTTCTGGGCAGCTCTTATTTTCTCTTCCAACAGTTTGCTTTCTATACTCTTGAAAATGTTTCTTACCTTTTATCTTTATGAACTAAGGGCACTATAAGATCACTTAACGTGCAATATTGTATTGCATATTAAGAGATAATGGATGCTAATTTGTCCATTACGTAGTGATCGTTAAACATATATGAAATCGTGCATTTTCAGATCTCTTTTAATACTAACATAACTTATGTTTACAGTACTAGCACAAATCAAGTCAATATGCCTTTCCCACTCAAACTTGAATTGTAAGAACAGAGTTAAAAGCCTTGGTACCTGTGAAAAAAGTGGTAGGATTCGGGATGACTATAAACTCAATGGTGATCCAAAACATTGACGGGTCAGGAGGTGAAGATATTTTGAAAGGAACTGTCATAGCTGGCTTTCTATTGCTTTGATTCTGACCAAAGGTTAGGAACATGGAGGCTCTGACCTGGTGTGGAGAGCATGGAGGAACGCTGCTTACAAGCTTTCTCAACTTGTTTTGATTAGTTATTTTTGTTCAATGAAGAAAACCATGGAAGGCACCACCCACAGTGGTCTAGACCCCACATATAAATTATTAATAAAAATAACCCACATAGTCTGATAGAAAAGACATGTTTTTTTTTAATTCTACGCTTCCTCTTTTCAGATGACTGTATCCTGTGTCAGCTTAACAAAAAGCTAACTAGCACAGAAGTGGAATACATTGAAGAGAAAGGAGCTTTTGCTTATTATACTTTATGAGACAATGGATTTACACGTGTGGTAGAGGTACTCTGATTTCTTCCTTAGAACTCTGAATTTCCACATGTACACACAAACACTCATACAGAAAGACACACACACACACACACAAACACACACGAAATGAAAGCAGATGGGACTCAAATATTTGTCTAAAGTCCCACTCACCAATTTTCTATGATTTCCTCTAATTTCTTAATGGCCTTGAGCAATTCAACTAGTTTTGTTTTCTCATTTATTAGTTATTTTTGGTCACATGAGGAAGGTCTGGGGAGAAAAGTTAGGGAGAATTTATTTCTGGTGGTGCAATTTCCCTCTAGCTAAAATGAAACCTATTGCTCAAGTCCCAGAGATAGAACAAACACAGAAATTTAATTTCCAAAGGTGACTCAAGGCAGTGACTAATTCATTTTTGGACCTATAGCAGTGCAACGTAAAGAAGTTTGCCAGAAACTTAAAATGACCCTCACGAAAATTCAGTGGTTTTGATCTGGAAAAAATATATTGCGCTTCTTAGGAGTTATTTCTACCTTATATTTTTTAGTTACAATTTTTTTCCAGAGGACAGAAATAGTAGGACAATTTTTAATCATGGAAAAAAGTAGCAACAACATTTAAAAGTAAGTTATTTGTGAACAGTAAGATGGCTGGAATTGTAGAGAAATAGCTAGCAGATAAAGATATTCTTTTTCTGGTGTATCAGCTGAAGCCCATTTGTGCACACTGTCTGCTGATGTCTTAATTCTGAACCATATTATTAAAGGCTCCCAGCAAAGGTCATCAAACAAACAAACAAAGCCATTTGTTAGAGACAGAGATTAGAGAAATATACATGAGTTATAGCATTTCTCTCTGTCTCTCCAGAGCAGCAAGAAGTGTAAATTCTTCCAAAAATTATTACATATTAAAGCAATAAAGTCACTCAACCTAAAAATGTTCTACTCCCTTTTTTCCAATTTCTATTAAGCTTATTCATCTTGTACTGAGTATTTCACTATCGAAGTACAAACAAAAAAGCCCCTGAAAGGAAGTAGAAAAGTGATGAAGATCTATCTTTATGACAAAGGGAAAACATATAGATTTTTTGTTTATCATATAAGCATTGTTGGGTTTTTTATTAAACACTGGTTAAAAATTATACAGAAGAAAATGCCCTAAAAACATTTGCTTGAGATAGTTGTCACACAGATTCCTAGGCAAAGAGTTCTTTGACTGGAGTGATTTAACACTCCCATATATAATGAAAAAAATAGGACTTTTACTGACTGAGTTATTTCTCCAACCCTCATTAAGATTTCCAATGTCAGTATATATAGTGCATATAAATATATATAAACATACATATATGCATATATACAGTATATATAGTGTAATAAATGTGTGTGCATATATACATTGTATATTGTGTATATGTATGTATATGTATATTCATGCACACATACATAGATATTACAACCTTGAAGCAGACACATAGGAGACCATGCTAGAAGGTGTAAGTGTTCCTACCACAATAATTAATTTTGCAGGACATGAGTAGAAAAGAATCAACTGAAATTCTTTGTGGCTAGAGAGATGGTTCAGTGGTTAAGAGAACCTGGTTCACTTGCAGAGGTTTCAGTTTCAATTCACACCACCAACAAGGCAGCTCACAACAGGCTATACCTTCAATTCTAGAGTGTCAGATGCCATCTTCTGGCTTCCACAAACACCCTCTACTCATAAGATGTACATACATATGTAGAGACAACCCCCCCCCCACACACACACCACACACATGTACATGCACACTAACTTTAAAATCATTTGATACAACTTTAAAAACTAAGCATGATGTGTTATTACGTGCTCTTAATCCTGGCACTAGGGAGGCAGAAGTAGGTGGATCCTGTGATTTCTAAGATATCTTCATCTGAATTGCAAGCTTTGTCCATCGAGGCCTACACTGTGAGACCCTTTACCAAAATAAATACATTTGCTTATTTTTTTCAGTAGTTAAAAAATTGAAAGTTCTTTCAATCTACAAAATTTTTCAGGCTATTATACCAAACCACTTCTGCAAAGGATGCTCATGTTTACTCATTCACCTAGTCAGCATGTGCTCATAATTATTCCAAACTAGGTATATACACAAGAGTAAAAGAAAGACAACTTCTTGTTCTTGATATAACTTACACATTGTAAAATTTTATCTTTGGCTTATTCTGGCTTTTCTCACAAAATATGTAAGATCAAGAAATACATGAAAAACAGAAGTACATTAATAGGCAAGGCTATGAAAGCCACACTCACGTTTCCGATTCAGTGTCCTCTTTCTGCCAAATGAAATGTTCTGTCTTCATGTTCATTTATAGAAGTTACAGTGTTCTTTGGGACTATTCTACAATGACAATAATCTCTTTCATAAAATGGCAGATCTCTAATGAGACAGCCATCTCCAAAAAGCCCCTGGCATTATGTAGTGGTTTTATGTAGTTATTGAGGATTGCATTCAAACTACAAATCAGGCAATGGGGGGAACGACACACCGATGACAGTAACTCATCTCTTTATTGTTGTTTCTCTAAAACAAGATACAAATATCTCATAGTACTTGCTCCCCATGTCATATCTGGTATCAACTCCAAATTCTCAAGTCCACAGTCTTGTCTCTAAATAACAGCAAATATGTTTAAGTGAGACTCAGCACTATTCTAATTGAGGGAAATTTCTCTCCAAATGTGAGCCTATAAAATCACCAAGTTACATGTTTCTAGAATTTAAGAGTGAGACAGGCATATAAAACAGACTTTCCTGTAGCAAGTAGGAGAAATGAGAAGCATTAAAGATATAATAGTTCCTAATTCCAAAAACCCAACAGGGCAAACATTGAATCTTAAGACTTGCCAACAGGAGACCACTTCCTACGTATAACCCCAGCAGCACAGACATTAAGAGCCTCATTGAATAAATGGGACCTCCTGAG
>NW_004949102.1:2625628-2654429 GCF_000317375.1 Microtus ochrogaster | reverse complement strand
AAATGGGAGGCGGTGGCGGGGAGGAGGCAGAAATCATAAATAAATAAATAAATAAATAAATAAATAAATAAATAAATAAATAAATAAATAAAAGACTTGCCATACTTCTTGGTGTTCATTCTCAAACACATGGTATAAGATAAAAAATTAAAGCAGGCTACTTTCCATACCTTTAAGTTCTGCTTCTTTTGGGTTATAAATTCTTCCATTACATTGTATTTATACCACAAGCAATCACGGTAAGAGATGTTGTTCCTTTAAAGCTTCATGGAGCGATTTTTTTTCTACCATGTGCCTTATTTACTCGAAAGTTCCTTGCTATATAACAAGAGTTGCCTTTCCTCTAGTTTTAAGAGTGTTACTCATTACCATCTCTGACTCCTCACGTGAAGTTTACGGTCCACAGTTCCACCCACATCCTGCTCATGACTTTGCCACCCACATCCTGCCTATGACCTTGCAGGTAATCTCTAAGATAACAGAAGCTTTCTGCACAGCTTCCTACTCTTCTGAGTTCTCATTAAAATTGCTTTCACAGTCCATGGCAGCAATACAGGTTCAGCAGCTTCAGTAACCATCCACCCTTTACCAGCTACCCACCTCCAAACTTAATTCCCACTTTTCTGGTATATTTATTACAGAAGTTTACTACTAAATAGATTCTTATTTTTAAAACCCTGCCTTAAAATGAGTAATATATAAACTATAAAAGAAAAATTTTCACAGTTCTGGAAGTGCAAAAACAAGGTGCAAGTCATTTTGTGTCTGGTAAGGACTCATCCTTTGCTTTAAAGACCATGCCTTTATAGGGAACTAATCCCAATCAATTCAACAAAGTTCTCGTGACATTATCCCATCCCCAAGACAAATTCTTAATGCCATACTGGAAGGCTTCAGTTGATGAATTTAGGTTCAGTGGATAACAAGGAATCCACATTCAAACCACAGTAGAATAGAAGAAAAAATAATCAACAGAAACCTATAAAGAGTGAGTAAAACAGAATGCTAGGTGACACACGTCATCACCGAAACCTCTGCATGCCTCTTCTCCCAGCCACCAGTGTATAGTTATGGAGAACTTCTAAAATGTTATAAGATTCCAGCCTACCAGCTTTGAGAAAAAAAAATGTGCTGTGCCATATGTTAATGATACAGCCTTTAAATAAAATTAATGCTCATATTTATAAACTGTGTACTTCATTGTGATTTTAGAAAACATAGTATATAGCTATTGTGAAATTATATAGTTTTAAATATTCATACATGAACATACATAGGCCAGAAGCAGGGGGCATACTCTTCACACTCACATTCATATATGAGTGTTTTGCATACACGTATGTCTGTGCACTGCATGTATGGTCCAGTGAGGGCCAAGAAAAAGCATTCAATCCACTGAAGCTGGAGTTCAGATGATTTTGAGCTGTATGTGAGTGTTGAGAATTGAACCTGAGTTGTCTGGAACATTAGGAAGCTTGCTTAACTACTGAGTCATCTCTAAAGCCTCTACTATTTCTTCCCACTGTAAGCCTATAATTATCTCATAATTTTCAAAAGTTGATTTGAATAAAGAAACTGCCTTGGCCCTTTAATAGGACATAAAATTAGGTAGGCGGAGTAAACAGAACAGAATGTTGGGAGAAGAAGCTGAGTCAAGGAGTCGCCATGATTTTCCTACCGGACACAGACACAGGTTAAGATCTTCCCTGGTAAGACACCTAGTCTTTGATTTGAAATTTTAACATATATGAGAAAAATGCCACATTCATTTTCACTTAACATTTTTTTGTCTTTTCTTTTAAAAAAAAAAGAAAACAACTTATCTTTTCTTATTTTACCAATCCCCGTTCCCTCTTTCTCCTCTCCTCTCCTTCCTTCTACCTTCTCTCCCACTCCACCCACCATTCACTCCTCAGAGAAAGTAAAGCACATTGCTTTGGGAAAGGTCCAAGGACCTTCTCACTATATCTAATCTGAGCAAGGCACCCATCCAAAGAATATGGCTTCCCAAAAAGCTAGTACAAGTAGTAGGGATAAATCCTGGTGCCACTCCCAGTGGCCCAGCAATCTGCCACAGCCATACAACTGTCACCCACATTCAGAGATGAGATCAAGGAAAGAGATATCTTGATTGAGGAAGTCATTATGGGTCTAACATGAAACTTGGCTCTAGAGAAATTCCCAGGAATCTCCAAGGATGACCCCAACTAGGGCTCTAAGCAATAGAGAAGAGAGTGCCAGAACTGGCCTTGCCCTGTAGTCAAATTGATAGATATCTTAAATGCTACCATAGAACTTTCATCCAGCAACTGATGGGAACAGAGGCAGAAACCCTCAGCGGAGCACTGGACTGAGGTTCCAAAATCCAGTTGAAGAGTGGGAGGGGTGAGAATATGAACAAAGAGGTCAAGACCATGATGGAGACACCCACTGAAACAGTTTACCTGAGTTAATGGGGAGCTTGCCAACTCTGGCCAGAGAGGGAAGGAATCAGTATAGGACCAAACTAACCCTTCATTTAACATTTGAGTCAAACTAGGCAACTTGAATTACACAAAATATCATATAAAGCAACCTGCTTTCTTTCTATTTTTTATTTTAGATAAACTTATAACCATATGTTAATGTTCCATTTTATCTTTGTTACAAAATTTACAAAGCTACTATTAGCAGTAAAGGTAAATTAATAATTTATAAGTGAGGCTAAAATAATCTATGTGGCTTCTGTCTCATTGTTCACTGGCTTTATGTTACATTTGTTTAAAGAAATCCATGAGCATTCACCTATTTCTGACTCCCTAGGACAATATGGTACTATTGCTCAGAATCAATTGGCAAAGTCTTCCTGGGGTTCTTGTCATTGATTTTATTCTTCTCAATTGTTTGCAGTTGCATGACCTTATTTTTCCAATGTCAATAGTTCTCATGCAACACTTCCAGCTTACATGGATCTTTCCAACTTGATTTTTCATATATTAATTTGAGAAAGACACTAATCTAAATAGTACCTTTGGTGTTCCGTGAGACTATTTCATAATTTGACTGGCACACAAGAAGTAGTCAACCAAGAAAGAAAAAGATAACTGGAGAAAAATTAAACCTTTCATTCTTGATTGGATTCCATAGATAGATGAAACAGTACCATAGTTGCCATTTTAAAAATTAAAAATCAGTAAAAAAAAAAATTTAAGATACTGTATGAACCATGCATGTCCAGTCACCTGAGGGCAGCCACTATAATCCAAGGAGGAAAAAAAAAAACAGCTGCAGTAATCCCTGTAAGACAGCCTCCCTGGACAGGGACTTTGGGATTTATCTGAAGAACTCCTTTTCTCTTCCTATCTCCACAGGGCCAGAGTTCTCAAGTTATTTATTCCTATCTTCCTGAAGAGGTAGAAATGATTCTGAGGCTTTTTTGACTGTCCACACACTTAGTATCTGCTCATCACATATACCTAAACTACTTTCCGTTTCACTATTTCTTTCTTTCTGATACTCCACTAACAAACAATAAAGGATAAAATAGTGTGATTGGAAGATGTACCAGTAGTTAAGAGTATCTGTTGATCTTCCAGAAAACTCACGCTTGATTAACACTACCATATCAAATGCTCACAACCAGCTGTAACTTCAGAACCAAGTGATAAATATCTCTGGCCTCCACAGGCACCTGTAAAGTGCACATACCCACTCACAGACACAAATATCTACATATAATTAAAAATAATAAAATCACACTTTTTAAAATTCATATGTTGTCTCCTGGAATCATTACTGGAAAAAAAATGGTGAAACTATTATTAGAAAATACTCAGTCATGCTAAATTTCTGATATGATATCAGCTACATATTTCAAGATCAGCAGTAGGGATCAGGCAAAGGCAAAAATGTGGGATGTGAAAGCAGGCTGACTAGGAAAATCACTGTCTGGAATTGATAACAACGGTAGCAGTAGTACTGCTGACACTCCATATAAGAAACTCAGGAATCAAATATCAAAGTTGTACAGGGACTGAATCTCTCCATGTAAGTAGTCAGCATACTTCCCGTGGAAGGGAATACGAGCGAGGAATGTCAAAAGAACCAAGATTAGAATGGAAGTCTCAAGAAAACAAAAGGCTCTTTACTTAACTTATGTTTTGTGTAGACCGACTAATCCTATTATTTTTAGAACTACCACTTTACACACTAGCTAGACTGAATTTAGTACTCAGGTGATGCATCTTCCTATCCCATTGACCTGGTCCAAGTTCCAGGAGCATGAGTCACAGTGCCTATTCCCTGGGAGTTCCTGATTGTAAGTTCTGCCCATGGGAATCTATATGCAAACACTCAATGACACATGTTCTTTCTTTGACTACTGTGTTTTGTTCAGTGTTCCTGATACTAAACACATAGCATTACAAGGCGATTCCTCTGTCAGTACAATGAAGATCCTGCCAAAACAATGCTGTTAATTCTACAGTCTCAAATGACTGTGTACTTTTGTGGTGATGTTTATAGCATATGTTTATAAATCATAAAAATCTAATTTTTCTTCCCCTAATGCTTATACGAGCATATAACGTCAAACCATGAATACTTAGTAAATTAATGAGGTGAAGTATGGTTTAATAGATGTATGGGTGGATATATGATTATGTGGAAGGATGGATGGATGGATGGATGGATGGATGGATGGATGGATTTATGCATGACTTCATTAGAAGCCTAGAAAGTCACAGCACTTATAATGTTTGAATTCTGTACTGAAAAATATAATTTTTTTTTCTTACTGTGAGTGGGAAACTCTTTCTAATTGAACATCTATCTATTTAATTAGCATGTATTTGTGGAGCACTTGCTACTATAAATGAACTGAGGTATTTTATTATTTGACTTAATTTGGACAAAATTTTAAGAATGTCTCTAAAACATATCACATTAATTGATCTTCAATCACTGAACTAGTAGAATTCATGACACAAATAGAAAAATAGCACAAAATGAATTCTTCCTTTAATTAAATTATGCTTGAAAAAAGAGTTTGGGAGAAACGTTCGAATCTTTCCTGCACACTATCTATTTTAACATTAGATGCTCATTGAAATCTTTGAAAAGTCTGTGAAATAATATCATGAATTACTATGTAAGGAATTATCAGACGATGTTCCCTTATGCTGTAGTTTAGCAGGACTTGATGACTAAGGATACTTTCATGAAATTGTACCACAATTTTCACAATGGGCATTCTAAGTTTCAAAAGCCTGTAGGCTGACCAAGCCAGCATGGTCCCTCTCAAGGTAAGTGTGGCAAAATACTGCTTGTTTTACTGGAAGTAAAATTGTAAAACTATCGCTATCTCAGGATTTTGTGGTTGCTAAGCAACCTGGGCAACACTATGGTGTGCATACTTAACAAGATGGAGGCAACAAGATGTGTTTGTTAGTTTATTTATAGGAAAAGAAAAGACCCAGATCCAAAATAAAATTATTTCAGCATGGAACATGGCACTGTCTGGGCAACAATTTCCCAATTCACTGGTATCTTACTGAGATTATTTTTTTCTGAAAAAGGTAAAATTGACTCTGAAACATACCCTCACTTTTTATGAATATTTGTTCAATCGTTTTTATAGGGATAACTTGTAAATATCTTAAGGCAAATTTTTTTGGCTCTGGATGCTCATGTGAGGAATAGATTCCAGGTTCAGGACATTTGTAGGGCAATATTAAGTATGAATTATTGCAATTCAATTACCCACTGGGCAAACTAAGCCATCAAGCTATATAAGTTGTCACAAAATGTACTGAGGCATTCCATTCTACTCAGGTGAGAGGGGATAAAAGGGCAGGAGTTGGACTTGTAAAATCCTGGCTGCTTCAGGGTAATAGTTACTGATTCTGCCATATTTATAGACCACTAATGGTAAGTGATCCAGAAGAAATTATGGCATCAAAAAGTCCTTGGCCCTTGTCAAAAAAAGAAGGAAATCATAGTGGCTTATACTCATAGGCCAAAACCTAAAGCCATTGTCAAAGTCATTTTGTTATCATGATATAGAAATAATATTGATATATAATATATTGATAATTGTCAATGTTTTTTTCAATGTAATCTATTCTGTTGTATTATTTGTGGACAATCTATCTCATTGGGGAAAATAAAATATAATTACACACTACTTAAACTAACAGAAGGTTAAAATAGCTATTTTCATTATTTAAAAAGATGTATTTAGGTTTTTTTCATATGTTTATGTGTGAAGCGACATGGATATAATTACACCACATTCAATCAGGAGTTCTTGGAAGACAAACAAGGGTGTCAAATCCCTTAACACTGAAGTTACAGGCAGCTGGGAGCTGCATGTGACTACTGGGGAAAGGACCCTGGTCCTCTGTAGAGCAGCAATGCTCCAGCACTGATTTTCCCTTTTGAGCACTGGCAGTGAACGGATCTTTAGAAAACAGTATAGTCCTTTTCACCCCCAAGTTCTCCTTCCCTTGAATGTTTCTCTTTATGTAAAGTCAAATTATTTGGACTGTAATTACCCTTCCTTCGTGTGTGGCCATATGTCTCAGGAAAGCACAGGCATTTTCCAAGTTTCTGCTTTTCGTCTTCGCACTCCATTCCTACAATGCTCTTTCTATACAATGTGCTAAACAAAATAACAGTGCTTAGTGCTATTGTGCATGACTGATATTTATTGACGGTGATTTATATTGGACCAATCTAAGTTGTTTTTAGCTTTTAGTTGGAATATATTAAAACTCCCTCAAATCATGCAGAATCACATTTCAGTGAAGAGTAGAGACAGAACTCAGCTGGAACCCCAGTGTTCTCCTACGTTAAAAAAAAACACCATAGGGAAACTATACAACACACATAGTAACTATTTTATACCAAAGATATAACTTCTTCTTCCTTCTATTTGTCTGTTATTCTGTAGAAATGTCATTAAATACTACTTAAGCAATTCACAAAGTATTTGCTCATAATCCCTAGACTTATGTGGCATACAAAAGTCACACAGACATTGCCTTTCACTGGCTTTGGGATCAAATATTATTTTTAATCAAAAGAAAAGTGAAAGTTTTCTAGACATGAGAGTTTGCATCTGAATATCAGCGTTCGGGAAGTTGTGGAAGGATTCTGAATTTGTGGACCACCTGAGTCTTACAGTGAGAGATTCTGTCAAACTAAAATAAGATAAAAGTAAAGTTTGCTACAGGAAGGAGACAAGACTACCCCATAGGAAAAACAGCCTTGAATAGAAACGTACAGGCTATCATACAAGAGTTTGAATGTTCGTACTTTTCCTGGAAATCCAGGAGATGTTCATTTTTCATTCACCACTTTGCACGCACAGCAAACACGCCCATGCTTGAGGTAGAACTCTCTGCTGGGCAGAGTTCCACACTAATGTCCCACAATGAGGAGAGAATGAGTATTATTCTCTGTTGGGCATCAAACTTGTCACTATCTTGCTAGTAGCTTGTCTAAACCAATTTGTGACAGCATCTTGCGCTGGTGTGTTAGCTCACAAGTGATTGTTTCCATAGAGACTGACAGGCTCCCTTATCACAAGAGGTAGAGATGGCTAGGAAGGGATTTATAGTGGGTGTCAGTGATGGGCAAGGCAGTTGAAAGACAGTCTCAGCTTCCATATACAGTTCCAACGTCCCCCACCAACTCCAACACCTGTTCTGGGAGTCATTCTCAAGTCCTTTACATAAATCCTTTCAATCAACCCTTCATTTTCAAATAATTCTCCATTTTAATTGTTGGCTGTCACAAATGAGGTTATTTGTGACTACAAAATTCAGTAATGAATTTTCAGTTTTGTAAAATAAATGTTTAAGAGTATAATTACAACTAGACTTGTATCTGGGAACAATTAGTCTTTTTGCATGATTAATTAATGAATTGATTAATTGTGTTTACTAAATATGTAAAATGTCTACATTTTATAATATATTAACAGACTGAGTTGTTTATACTTTTAAATTTATTTACATTTTTATATGACAAATTATTTTAATGTATCTGCTCAATTATAGAAATAAATGTACTCAAATAAAGCTACAGTAAGTTAACTGGAATATGAAAACAACTTATTTAAAAATATATTTCTTAATTTATTCTTTGGGATTATAATGTAATTACCTCATCTTTGTTTCCTCTTTCCTCCCTCCAAATTAACCATCTCTTTTTTCTTTAGCTGTTGTTACTTATATGTATATGTGTATTTGTACACTTGAGTACATAAGTACAACCTACTCAGTCTGTATGTTACTTGTATGTATGTTTTCAGGCTTGATCATTTGGTTCTGGATATCCAGTTGGTGTACTCACCCCTGGGGAAGATTATATCTCCAACTCACAGCGTTCTTTAGTTGTCTTTAGTTCTTTGCACAGTGTTAGAGCCCTATGAGCTCAGGGATCAGTGAGAAATGTGAACTGCAATGATTATAAGTGCCAGAGTAACAGAAAGTTTGTTGTGAAATAGTTCTGCTAGGAATGTCAGAAGCTAAGTCCATAAACTCTCTGCAACATGACTGTCTCGACTCGAACTGAACTAGGAAGATACCAACAGGCCTGCCAATGTGGAGATGGGAATCATATCATTCTTTTATTTTAATCATATCATTCTTAAGAGCATTGTAAAATATATAATCATTTCAGTTGTTTTCAGCTTTAAGATATATGTTGTCTCTTTGAAAAGTTATAACACATTATAAAACATTTGGGACTGTATCAAACAGCTAATATATTGCAATATAAGCTTGGAAACAATCATATTTACTTGAAACAGCAAAAGCATGAGTCATAACTAACTCTAAGTCAGGGAAGATAACTCAAGGATACAATATTCAATATCCCTGCCCAAGGCCTTAGGTTCATTAGTGCCCAAAGAAGAAAGATATAAACAGTAAAACTAAATAAACACTATAAAGAAAAAAATCATGGTACATAAATTTTATTTTCAAAACATAAAAATCTTTATTTTTCACATAAAAGAAAGAAAATAAATAGAAGTAAAATATGATATTAAAACACATTGTTCTGATAACAAGAGCTGCTTGTTCTCAGGTTTCTGAAATAATTACTATTGCATTGTAGTGAATGAAAAGAAGCATATTGTTGATGTGTTAATCATTATGTCATAGCACACTATTAATTTTAACATATCAAAGGAGAATCAAAACAAAGAAGTTCTCTGTTGTGCTAATGCGCTGCTTAGTATGATTCAACAGTAGAAAAAAATCATCAATTAGGGTTAAAATAAACTCTGATTTACAGAAATTGTTATTGGAAAAACAGTAAATAAAATTCAGTCCCTCCAAAAATACTCCTTTATACTTTTAAGTGTAGACAGTAAAGTATATATCCCAATCATTACAGGCTCTCAATTCTAGCTCTATCATCTCTTCAGAAGCACAATGGGGGAAAGAGAGCCAAAGGAGTGAATACAACCAGGAAAAACTAAAACTAAAGGTCATTTGAGGAGGTCATACAGAAACCTAAGAGTAGACACTTCCTAAAATATAAACATATATAAAGGTGGTCTAAATGAAATTGCAAATAGGAGAGATGGAACCCCATATGGACATCTCTTGTCAACAAATGAAGCTTCAGGCAGTTACATCTAATGAAGTTGTTGGACAAAGTGGCCCTATGGAAACCCCCAAACAACCCAGAATATTGCCAAAGCTATTGGTTGATCTCCACAAACTGATGGGAAAGCTCTATTACTGAAGACAACACCTACACAACTCACTGAACACTGAAAAGTTGAGCTGGTGCCTACCTAGAACCTTCATGCCTGCTGACTACTGTTCACGGTGCTGGAAGGTACTCTGCCTGCTAGGAAAGAAGAAACAGAGATGCAGCGCTACCGACAAAACCTTCCATCTACAATAGTGCCCTACCAGCAAGAAATGTTGCTACAATGGTAACACGAAGTTAGATATCAGCCAATATCTGATGGAATTTAATGCCCACTCTGTGAGATGGAACCCATTCTGACATTACCTAGGTGACAAATAACCTAAGAACAAATAGATCAGGGACCTAGGGGGGAAAAAAAAAACAAAAACAAATGATAACTGTTCTGCTAAAGGATGGCAGCAATTAAATGACTCCTAAGAATGTTCTGCTATACTCAGACCAGTGCCTGGATCAGTCCTCATCAGAGAAGCTTCCTGCTGTAATACATGGGAACAATCACAGAGACCCACAGGCAGACAATGTCTTGAAACCGTCATTCCTAAGTGGGGTTGTCTTCATGAAATCCCTCACCTTATTGTTCATGACACTCTATTTAAGAGACGGAAAGACTAAATACCAGAGGAGACAGAGGGCACAAAGGAAACATGGCTTTCTAATCACAGCAGAACTGGCAAACCTATGAATTCACAGAGGCTGTGGCACCGTGCACAGGGCTTGCATGGGTAAACACTAAATGAGATCCCAGTGCTGAAATAAGGGGACACAAACCTCATCCCTAACTCAGAAGGTACCTCCGATTAATAACTGTTTACCAAGAAAAAGCTGATTTCTTCAATAGCATCTCACTGAGGACACAGACCACTCTTTAAGCTCAGGCCCCATATTCGGAAGTAGATGACCAACACAAAATGAACTCAATTGCATCTTTGGGGGTTCTTTGTCTCCTAATTTTATGTCAAGTTTTTTAAGGTTACGGGCTTTGTGTTTTTATGAGATTTGTGGGCCTGCAAAAGTGTGTGTCTCTGCATCTTTATGTATTTCTCAGACTTCTCCTTTGCCTCTTTTTCTTCTTTCTGTTTTTTTTTGTCCCATTCCAGTTTGTTTATTTTTGCTTTATCTTATTTTTTTTATTTTATTATTGTTGTTTATATATGTTTGTTTTCTAACACCAGCAGAGAGAGGGAGTTCAGGAAAAGAAACCATAATCAGAATTGTATAAGTTGCTTCCCAACAGTGATAGGGAACAATTTCAGAATATGACATCCAAAAGTCACAAACACTGCAATCTACAGAGATTAACTTTCAAATCCTACACTTGATGCCACATTCTGACAGGAGGGTCTGTGCTCCCATTGGCAGTCACTGACTCGGGGTATAACTACTTGTCTTTGTAAGACACAGGAGAAGACTTCATGCCATGGGGAAATGAAAGCAAAAATCATCTGCATACTTCAGAGCTTGCAACATATTTACATCACCTGAAATAGTCAGAATGTTTTCTTTTGGTTGCAATGCCATTATGGGTTTAAATGCAATGCTTAATTCTGTAGTTCCCTTAAAGGATTTCAGAATTAATCTTGTGAAAATGTTACTAACTCTACAGTTGTAAGTGGAATGCTATACAATGATCCAAGTGGTAAATGTTTGGCCTCCGTGTAATGGCACTATTGGAAACTGTTGTAATCTTTAAAGGGTGTGACCTCTTAGAAAAAAGTTATGCCCTTGGTAACAGGCACTTGGAGGGAATATTGGGACCTTAGCCCCAGTCCTCTGTATGTTTCTTGAATGTCACTGGGTGAACAGCTTGCTTTACTACAAAATTCCTACAGTTAACTATAGACACAGACTCCAAAGCAATGAGGAAATTGGCTGAGACTTCCAAAAAGATGCAACCAATGAACCCATTATTCTTTTTAAGTTGATCATCTTAATTTCGTGACACTATTAGGAAGCTTATTAAATATCAATGCCCCTTCGAGGGGGCAGTTAAGCGAAGAAGAAATTATTATGAGGAAACAATAACTTCCTTTAGGATGTTAATGTTAGTTCATCGTTTCGAGAATTTTCCATCCCAGATTAACTACAAATGATTGGTGAGTCCCACTTCTTCCATCTGTAGAGAACCAATTTCTGGAGACCGCTCAGACTTGAGGTGATGCTGAAAAGCATTGGGGTGGTGTTTGTGCTTTAACGGTAACGCACTTGCCTGGTGTTCTCAAGGCACTGGGTTCTATCACTGGCACGAGTAAAGAAAGCAAAAAGGAGTAAAAATATTCTGAGTAAAGAAAGCAAAAGGGAATAAAAATATTCTAAGTGTGGATATGAGGTGCTAATGACAGGTCAAACAACTATTCAATAGGAGAGCAAATTCAGAAAATAGTGAACATTCTCATAATGATCATTCAAACTTACATGACCACAGAAACAAAGTATTGATCTAATCACAATCTTTTTTTATAATATCTTGTTTATTCTTATGCTTAGATTACTAATTATTTATTTTTCCATATTGGTTTTTCTAGACTTCAAGTTTTGTGAAACAGGGACATTTTCAATTTAATTAGTGGTCTCCCATTCCAAAATAGGGTTTAATCTACATTGATGCTAAACTCATGCTTAGTGAATTATTGAACAGTTGATACATGTTATGTTAGGACAATTTAATTTCAGAAAAATTCATTGAGGTGTAAACAGTGACCTAGACAGGGTATCTCACTTGCATTTGAGTGTTTAATTGCAAAGCGAATATCATTAGCACTTTCTTCAGGGAGCTTGTAGTCTTTGGCACCATGTGAATGACAGATGTAGAGACCAGTAATATACTGCAGGTAGATCCAGACAACAAACTTGGTGAAGAATTGTATTAGAGCACAAAGTAACCAATCTCTTGCAGTAAGAAAAGGAGACTCATTTCAGAACGGAGCCATCAAGAATGAAGTCTTATAAAAGAGCTTCATGAGTCTCACTTTAATTTTATCAAAAGTAAACCATAATTCAAAGTAAACCATAATTCATGTGATGAAGTTACGTTAAAATTTTATGTTAAAGAAAACACTTCTGATTTCTTGTTGTTGTTGTTGTTGTTTATTACAGCTCAAAGCACATGATGGCACTTTGAGCTATTTCCCCCATACGTAATCTTCCTCTCCTGCCAGAAAAAAAAAATATTTTTAGTTACAATTCAAAACAGTACCAGAACTCACTGAAGAAAACCATAGAGTATTTCTGTATATGCAGGTATGTAGTGAAGGTGTCTAGACATAACAACAACAACAAAAAAAAATCAAACGAGTAATTAATCCAAGGAAAACTATGTACAATGAAGGCTCAGGGCCATTCATAGTCCAAAGTCAGCACATGAATTGTTTCAGGAAAAGGAAGGTGGCTTACTGGCTGTTTCTACTCCTTCAAGACTCCTTTCTCTCGTTCTTTCCTTTCTTTTCTGTCTTTCTGTCTTCTCTGACCTCTCCCTCTTTACTGCTTTTTAATTCTCTTTTTCATTTCCTTCTCTTCCTTGTTCTTTGTGTGTGTTTGTGTGAGTGTGTGTGTGTATGTGTGAGTGTGTGTACTCTCTGTCATCACTACTCCATCGTTAACTTTTAAATCTAGTTGAATTTCTAATGAAGTTAATTTAATTAAAAGCAGACACTGGGAAGTAAAACCACCAAGCAGATATGGCTATGTAGCATAATTCAACTCCACAAATCTCTAAAATAATTTTTTGTGAACCATCTCAGTGGGATGGTTTTCTTTCTTTAAGTACCAGTTTCTACCATTTGAGGGTATGATTTATCATGCTATATTTCCTCTGAATATGTTAGTCCTGTGTATTTTGTTTTTATTTTATGATCCAATTTAGTAACACTAACTGCATATTTTCCCACAATTTTAAGAGTCTTCATTTAAGCACACATACTTATGTTAACCAACCTATTTGCATGGCCTTTTAATTAATAGAAAAAAAAAGATTGTAAATGTTGGTATGGGATGTCCTTCTATATAAGTGTTGCCCTTGTTGCTTGATGAATAAAGCTATTTCCACCAATGACTTAGCAGAGTAAACGAGGCGGGAAGTCCAAACAGAGATACACACAGAGAGTAGGCAGAGTGAAGGAGATGCCATGTAGCTACCAAAGGAAAAAGAGGTCTGAACCTTACCAGCAAAGCAAGAGCCATTATGGTAAAATATAAACTGTTAGGAAAGGTTTAATTTATAGTTATAGCTAGTCATTATGAAGCCTAAAACATTGGCTAAACAATTGTATTTAATATTTTAGCCTTTGAGTGGTTATTTCATAAGTGGCTGCGTGAACCTTGACAGGCAAGATAGAATCCGGGACCAGACTGGACAGAGAGTATATCTAGCCACAAAATGTAGCATTTGCTGCTCTATAGCCCTGGGCTATTGAAATAGTTTCATGATATATATTTAAGATGCTAAACTGAGTAGTGTGTACTGGGAAACATATAAAGATGGGAGGGCCCTATAGACCATGAAGCAGATCAGTGTCTTGCTCAGCCATTGTCAGAGAAGCTTCCTTGTGCAGCAGATGGGAATAAATACAAAGACCCACAGCCAGACATAATGCAGAGAGATAAAGGCCTTGGAACACTCAGCCCTAAACACATCCCTCTCTTCATGGTTAAGGGAACCCCAAGAAAGAGGAGACAGAAAGAGTAGAAGGGGGATGTCAGGGTGATGGAGGACACAAAAAAACAAAGCCCTCTAAATCAACAATATCAAAAAATGTGAACTCAGTGGAGTCAGAAGCAGCAGCACAGGGCCTACAGGGGTCTACACTGGAAGGTATCTCCAATTAATAACCACTTGAGAATGAAAATTTAGTTTTGTCCCAAGAGAATCTCACAGGAGAAACACACTACTCTTAAGGGTAGGTTACAAGCTTAGCAGTAGATAGCCAACAGAAAAGAAACTCAGTGACTTCTTTCCGCATTCCTTTGTCTAATAATGTCACTTTGGGGCTTGTTCTTTTCTTATTATCTCATTTTATAAATTTTTATTTGGTATTATGTATATGGGTTTTTTTTGTTTGCTTGTTTGTTTGTTTGTGTGTTTGATTGGTTGGTTGGTTGGTTGATTTTTCTAGACAACATTTCTCTGAAGCTTTGTAGCCGGTTCTGGATCTCACTCTGTAGAACAGGGTTGCCTCGAACTCCCAGATATCTCCCTGTCTCCACCTCCTGAGTGCTAGAATTAAAGGCATGTGCCACTACTACCTGGATGTATATGGTTTTCCTTCTCTATTTTCTACATATATATATGCACAATTTCCAGAGTTAATTGTCCTTGTGGATTTCCTGAATGTGTGATGAGTAAGCCTATGATTCTTGTTCTTTTTCCTTCTGTTTTTTTCTCCTATTTTGATGTATTAGTTTAGTTTATCTCATTTCATATTTTATTATTATCCATTATCTATTGGAAACCTCTTTGTTTTCTAATGAGAGACAGGAAGAGAGGTATCCAGATTAGATGGCAGGTATACAGGAACTAGGAAGAGCAGAAGAAAGGGAAGCAGTAATCAGGATATATTATGTGAGGTTAAAAAGTCTATTTTCAGTAAGAAAAAAAAGAGACTCTTTGTATTTACAATATATCATAGTCTCATGTACCAATACTGTAATTAAGATTTATGCCAGCTTAATGTAGGTGACTAAAAGTATGTTATCTGGTGATCAATTAACATTTTTAATAGTGCCAGATAGGTCTGTTGGTTGCAGGCAATGTATTAAAAAGTGATAGACATTCTAGTGGTCAAGAAGTAGACACCAGTAATATGAGAACTGGAATAAATAAATTTTGAATCTCTCCCTTTCTTAGCTCTAGCAAAAGTATGGCCAGTACATTTTAAGATGTCTAGCCATTGGCAAAGCATTCTCATCATTCCCGTAAAATATACTACACTTGAATATTTCACTCAGGAAAAGTGCTGTGAATGAGTGAATGCAGGCACTGTCCCTGCCTCGTGCTCACCCAGCCTGCTCCCAGTCACCTCTCCCCATCACCGTGCCTCAGCCCCCAACCACTGTGGAAAATCCCTAGCTGAACAGGTGCCAGAATTCCAGCCTCCAGAATTCCAGCCCCTAAATTGGGTATTGACTCTCTATGTAACCATATGTTACTCTGGCCAGAAGACCAGAGAGGAAACAGAAACCAACCAAGCAACCAACAACAACAACAAAAAAAATCCAACAAAAACAAATTCAGAAACTGGCACCTAGAACCCAGGTATACTACTACAGCAAACCCTGAGTATACCAACATAGCTGGTATACAAGAAAATGACCTTAATACCAATTATAAGAAAATGGTAGAGGTCTTTAAAGGAGACATGAATACATCTCTTAAAGAAAGCCAAAAAGAAAAAAAAAAGACAGTTGACGAAAATGAGTAAAACTATTCAAGACCTGAAAGCAGAAATAGAAATAGAAGCAATAAAGACAACATAAACTGAAAGAATTCTGAATATGAAAAATCTAGGTAACTTAATAGTAACTACAGACACAAGCATCACCAGCAAAATGCAAGAGATCTGAAAAAGACCTCAGGCATTGAAGATACAATAGAAGAAATAGAGACATTGATCAAAAAATGTTAAATCTAAAAACTTCCTGACACTAAACATTCAGGAAAGCTGTGACAATATGATGAAATCAAACCTAACAATATCAGAAATAGAAAAAGAAGATCCCACATTAAAGGTACAGAAAATATTTTAACAGAATCATAGAAGAAAAATTGCCTAACCTAAAGAATAAATTGCCTATAAAGCTACAAGAAGCTTACAGAACACCAAATAGTTTGGACTATAAAATGTCCCATGTAGAATATTAAAAGCTACAAGGGAAAACGGTCAAGAAACATATAAAGCCAGACCTATTGGAATTATACCTGACTTCTTAATGGAGACCCTAAAATCCAGAAGGGCCTAAACAGATGCCCTGTGGATTCTAAGAGACTACATATGCCAGCCCAAACTATTACAGCCACCAAAACTTCTAATCATCATACATAAAGAAAACAAAATATTCCATGATAATTTTTTTAAAATATCTATTCACCAGTTCAGCCCTACAGAAGATATAAGAAGCAAAACCCCAACCCAAGGAGGTTAACTACCTCTCTGGAAATAGAGGAAATCAGTATTCTCACACCAGACCAACAAAACCAAATTCAATTGTCCAACAAAAAGACATGGACTAATGGAATGGATGTGAAAACAGTACTTCTCCTTCTGCAGAATAAAGGAAGCACACCTCAACATCAAAGATAGATGTTACCTCAAAGTAAAGCATTCAAAAAATATTTTCCAAGGAAATGAACTTAAGTAACAAACTGGAGTATATCTAACAAAACAGAGTATATCTAACAAAACAGACTTCAAACTGACATAAGCCAAAAGAGACATGGGAGGACACTTCATATTCAACAAAGTAAGATACACCAAGATGATGTTTCAATTCTCAGTATCCATGCCCCAAACATAAGGGTACCCAAGAGGCACTGCTAAACCTTAAAGCCCACCCCTACACATTAATGGTGGGAGAATTCAGTACTCAACTCTCATTAATGAACATGTCATCCAAACAAAACTAGACAGAGAAATACTTTCCTTAACAAACTTATGAATCAGAGTAACCTAACAGATATCTGCAAAACATTTCACCCAAACATAGAAGAGTATACTTTCTTCTCAGAAACTCAATAAACATTCTACAAAATTGACTACATACTCAGTCACAAAGCAAAGTCTGAAAAGATACAAGAAAGTTGAAAGAAACCCCCTCACTCTATCAGACCACCACTGATTAAACCTGGATTTATGCAACAACAGAAACAACAAAAAGTCTACAAATTCATGGAAACGAAGGACCCTTGGAGGGACATGCATGGATCACCCTAGGAAGGGAAAATTGATAAGATCTCCTGAGTAAATTGTAGGAGGGGGAAAAAGGGGAGAGAAGGATGAAAAAGAACATAAGGGAAAGAGATGGTCAAGTTGGGGGAAGGATGGAGAACAAGAGCAATGAAGTAGGTACCTTGATAGAGGGAGTCATTATAGAATTAGGGAGAAACCTGGAGCTAGGAAAACACCAACCAGTCCATAAGGATGGCCCCAGCTAAGATTTCTAGCAATGGTGGAGTGGGTGCCTGAACTGGATTCTTCCTGTAAACAGACTGTCATCTAGAACCTTCATCCAGTAATTGATGGAAGCAGATACAGAGATCCACAATCAAGCACTGGGTCAAGCTCTTGGAGTCCAGTCAAAGAGAGCTAGGAGGGATTATAAGAGGAAGTTGGTGGGGAAAAGGGGTTAAATTCATAATGAAGAAACCCACAGAGAGAGCTGACCTGAGCTTGTGAGAACTCATGAACTCCAAACTGAGATCAACAGCTGGGGAGCCTGCATGGAACCAAACTAAGTCCTCTGAATGTAGGTGACAGTTGTGTGGATTGTTTTTTTTTGTGTGGCCTTTGGCAGTGGGACCAGGATTTATCCATGGTGCATGAACTGGCTTTTTGGAGCCCATTCCTTATGGTGAGATACCATGCTCAGCCTTGATACAAGAGGGAGGACCTTGGTCCTGCCATAACTTGTTATGCCAGGCATTGTTGACTCCCCATAGGAGACATTACCCTCTCTAAGGAATGTATGGGAGCAGGATGGAGGGGGAAGGGAAAGAAGGGAGGGAGGAGAACTGTAGTTGGTACATAAAATGAATAAAATAATAAATAACTCTCTACTGAAAGAGTACTGTGTAATGATAGAAATAAAAAATAAATAAATTTCAAATAATTTAATGAAAATGAATGCAAAATATACCCACACTTCTTTGTTACAATGAAAGCAGTACTATGAGGAAAGTTCATAGCACTATGTGTCTAAATAAAGAAATTGAGGAGATCTCATACTAGCAACTTAACAGCATATCTGAACGCACTGAAAATAAAAAAGAAGCAAGCTCAACCAAGAGTAGTAGAAGGTAGGAAATAATCAAACTGAAGGCTGAAATTAGTAAAATAGAAATAAGGGGAACAATACAAAGAATCAGAGAAACAAAGATTCTCTGACAACACCAACAAGATAGATAAATCCTCATCTAAACTAATTAAAAGATGAGGGGGGGAGAGAGGGAGGGAGTATCCAAATAACAAAATTAGAAACAAAAGGGAGGATAACAATTGATACCTAGGAATCCAAGGAATCATTAGATCATACTTTAAAAATATACTCCACAAAATTGACAAATCTAAATGAAATAGATAAATTTTCTCAGTAGATTTCATAAGTAGATACCACTTACCAAAGTTAAATCAAGTTCAAATAAACAATTGAAATAGACCTATAATCCCAAAGAAAATAGAAATAGTCATTAAAACTCTCAAAAAAATAAAGCACAGGGTCAGATGTTTTAGTGCAAAATTCTATCCGACTTTACAGGAAGAGCTAATGTCTACACTCCTTAAATTGTTCCACACAATATAAACAGAGCACAGAAAGAACATTGCCAAATATTTATGGAGACACAATCACCCTGATACCCAAATTACACAAAGATTCAACAAAGAAAGAGAATTACAGACCAATTTTTCTTATGAACATAGATCCAAAAATATTCAATAAAATGCTCACAAACTCAATCCAAGAACACATTAAGAAATCATCCACAATGGTCAAGTTGGCTTTACTCCAGAGATACAAGGATCATTCAACATACGGAAATCAATCAACATTGTTGAAGTAGGTCACTAGTTAGTTCCAGGCTGCTTAGCACCAAAATAATCACAAAGAAACTGTATTAATTAAATAACTGCTTGGTCTATTAGCTCTAGCTTCTTATTGGTTAACTCTTACATATTAATTTAACCCACTTCTATTAATCTGTGTATTACCATGTGGCTGTGGATTACCAGCTAAAGTTCCATCTAGCTCTGGTGGGGCTCCATGGCTTTTCTCTGACTCCACCTCCTTCCTCCCAGTGTTCACTTTAGTTTTCCCCACCTAGCTCTGTTCCCCTATAACTCTGGTTTAGGCCCAAAGCAGTTCCTTTATTAATCAATGACATTCACAGTATACAGAGGGGAATCACACATTACAACAAAATCCATCACATTTTAAAAAAATATACACATGATCACCTCCTTAGATGCTTAAAAATAAATTGTGACAAAATTCAGCATTCATTCATAATAAAAGTCTTGAAGATCTAGAGATTCAAGAGGGATACCTAAACATAATAAATGCAATAGACAGCAACCCAACAGCCAACATTATATTAAATAGAGAGAAACTCAAAGCAGTTCTACTAAAATCGGGAATGATGCAAAGTTGTCCACTGTCTCCATATCTATTCAATATAGTACTTGAAGTTTTAGCTAGAGCAATAAGACAACTTATGGAGATCAAAGTAACACAAACTGAAAAGGAAGAAGTCAAAATATCATTATTTGCAGATGATATGATAGTATGCACATGTATCCCCAAAATTTCTACCAGGGAACTTTTACAGCTGATAAATACCTTTAGGTATTTGAGGATACAAGATTACCTCAAAAAAAAAAAATTAGCCCTCTTGTATACAAATGATAAATGGATTGAGAAAGAAATCAGGGAAACAATGCTCTTAGCAATTTCCACAGACAATATAAAATATCCTGGAGAAATGCTAACCAAGCAGGGAAAAGGCCTGTGTGACAAGCACTTCAAGTCTTTGAAGAAAGAAATTGAAGAAGATGTTAGAAGATGGAAAGATCTCCAATGTTCATGGATCATTAGAATTAGCATAAAATGGCCATCCTACCAAAATCAATCTACAAAGTCATTGCAATTCCCATCAAAATTCTAACAAAATTCTTTACAGACCTTGAAAGGATAATACTCAACTTCATACAGACAAGCATAAAAATGAAAAATAAAAACCAGGATGGCTAAAACAATTCTGTACAATATAAGAATATTTTGGAGAACTTGTCATCCCTGATTTCAAGTTTTACTACAGAGTTGGTTATAGTGATTAAAACTGAATGGTTTTGGTCCAAAAGCAGAGACCCTGGATAATAGAATTGAATTGAAGGCCCAGATACTAATGGTAATAGACACCTGACCTTTTTTGTTTTTAAGAAGTCAGAAATGCACAATTAAAAAGAAAGTATTTTCAATAAATGGTGCTAGGCTAATTGGATGCTGGTGGTATGTGGAAGAATACAAATTGATTCTTATCTATTACCCTGCACAAAATTCAAGTCTAAGTGAACCAAAGATCTCGACAATAAAAGCCAGATACAATGAACTTAATAGAAGTGTAGTGGGGAATGGCCTTGAACACTTTGGCACAGGAGACAACTTCTTTGAGCAGAACATTAATAGTATAGGCAATAAAACCAACAATCAATAAATGAGACCTAATGAAATTGAAAAACTTCTGTAACGCAAGGATACTGTCAATAGGACAAAACTGCAGCCTACAGAATGGGAAAAGGTTTTTTATCAACTTCACACCTGACACAGAGCTAAATATTCACTATCCAATATACAAAAACAACTAAAGAAACAACAAATCAAATAATCTAATTTAAAAAGGGGTATAGATTTAAACAGAGAATTCTAAACAAAGGAATCTTCACTGACTGAAAAACACTTAAGGAAACATTCAATCATCAGTGAATCATCAGTGAAATGCAAATCAAAATCTGAGATTTGATCTTACACCCACCAGAATGGCTAAGCTCAAAAACACAAGTGGCAGATCATTCTGGAGAGGAATACTCATATATTGCGGGTGGGAGTGCAAACTTCTACAGACACTTTGGAAAACAATACGGCAGTTTCTCAGAAAAGTGGGAAATGATCTACCTCAAGACCCAACTATAGCACTATTAGGTATATACCCAAAAAACATTCTTTCCTAATAAGACACATATTAAACAATAGTTATGACAGCTTGATTGTGACAGCTATAGCACTATTAGGTATATACCCAAAGGACTTTCTATCCTACCATAAGACACATGTTAAACAATGGTCATGACAGCTTCATTAATAATGCCAGATATTGGAGTAAAACTAGATGCCCCTCAACAAAAGAATGGATACAGAAAATGTGATACATTTACATAATGGAGTATTACTCAGTAGGAAAAAACAATGGCATCATGAAATTTGCAGACAAATGCTGCTCGGTGCCCTCAACTTGTAGAGAATCCAGTAACTATGTCAATACTAGGAAACTATAGCAGGATGAGGTGTGGAAGGGTTGGGGAGAGGGGTGGGAGTTATAGAATCTTCCAGAGTTATAAGAATAGAAATTCTAAACTCCTACACACAATGGTTTGTCCCTTTGTACAAATATGCATCAATGTTTGGCATACTCACAATGTATTGCTAAACATGTGGCTTCCATGAATCTTCTTGCATGCTCTTCAGAGCTCCTTGTGATTCCCTATTAGTTATCAGATATCCATTTATATGGTATGTCCTCTGACAGAAATTTTTAGGCATTCATAATTATGTTATGATGCTCCCCTCCCTGCATGACAAAGTGGCCATTTTAGTGACTTTTGAACACCTCTGAAAATGAGGGGGGAAAAGCAGAAACACTGGGAAGTACAGTTTGCCATCACTAAGTTTTGAACTGGTTTCCTTGAAAAGTTTTTATTTGAACATAGTCTGATCCCAGACCTCAGAGGACTTTGCATCATGCATGGAAAAGGCAAGGTCTCTTGTGATGATTGACAATCACAAATCTAACAGAACAATGCTAGGATCACAATGGAGGCAGCTTTTCCCTGGAGTGGTGTTTCCTGAACACCTGGCCAGAATAATTGTTCAGAACTGACTCGTAAACAGTCCTATTGCTGAATGATTGTTTAATACAGCTATTCTTGGCAAAGTGCTCCCCAGAGACATCACCAATTCCGATCCAGGTGACTTCTGTTTAGCTTAGCCTGACATGCTCAGTATTCCTGTTTTATCCCCTTAACTGGGACACAAACTTCTCCTTGCCTTCAGATAACATATTAATAGTATAAAAATTTCCATCACCTCTTCTCAGCAGTTCAGGATAAAGTCATTCTTTGAGGAAGCCAGTGTGGACTGGTTAAATGGTCCTCACCAGGTCTCAGCTGCCAACTTGAGAAGGAAATTTGTCAAGTGGTACATGATAAAGTTGTGCTAAGATAGTATTGAATAGAGATATACATTAATAAAACATTTGATAGCTACATTTCCTGGGACTGCAGAAGTTCATGACTACTGGGAAAGGATAATTTAAATTATTCAGAGGATTGTGTCTGCACACTGAGATATCACTGCTGAGTCAGCAAGCAGAGTTGAGTGTGATTAGTGTTCTGAGAGAAGAATGCAATGTTGAAAGTGAACAGAAGCAGAATCTAGGAACCAGCCATGCGAGGCAAATGGGAAATTTGCTGATGAAGTCACACAAACTAAAACCTGAAGGTTAACAGGATTTCTCCAAGTAAAGAAGAGGAGCGAGGATATCGACACTTCCCCATGATGTTTCCTTTATTAAACAAAGAGCAGTGAAAAAACAGCAGTGTCCAAATCAATTGCTCTTAGAGACACCGGGGTATCTCAGATCAAAACTGTGAAGCATGAATAATGTAAGGTCATCTTATGCATATTGACTATGAATTCTGAGAAACACTACAGTCTCAGAAATCAAATCAACAAACCATGAGGCCATAAGGACCATGACCACCATGAGAAGTCAATGAGTAACACTGATCCTTGAACTCCTCAATTATCAGTGGTAAAATATCATCCTTTCCCTTACATGACACCATCTAATAAATGATAACTTGGGTATCAAATATTCCCAACAAGATATCCATGAGAGAAAAGGAGAAGGGGGCTGAATTAACTCTGGTGTACCACCTGTAACAGAGTAAATAGAGTATCATTGTCCGTCAAGAGCTGAATCCAATTCCAGAAGACCAGACTGCATACTGCCCTATGGTCAGTAGTATTAGAATCAATTGCACTACCCATTGGCCAATTCCCAAAACATTCACTTTGTATGAGTAATGCAAATGATCTAGATTTTCAAAATATACCTCAAGGGACATTGCTATTTCCTCTCAGGCCACATCAGATGGCAGAGTATGTTCTGACTTTCTTTTCATAATTCTGAAGATCATTTTGAATAACACCTCTTCTGTTTTGAAGTTCATTTCTTCTAGACATTTCTAGTTTTTTTTTCCCTTCTCGCAGCTCTAACATAACCCATTACACATTTCTATATCTCCCTATCAGTAATGAAATATTCAACATTGGAGACCTTCAGTTTTCCTGCTTTAACTTGGTGGAAAATATATCACATCAGCAAAATTTTTATATAATTCAATTTTGTGCATTTCAAACGGACATCCATGTGTCAGTCGCATATTAAGAAATTAACATTAAATACTGTTTTGAGAAGAGTTGCATACCCCTCCTGGTAACAGTTCCTGGCCTATGGTTTTTAGTCATTGTATAGTCATATAATGTATAAGTAATACAATATACAATAAATTTTTTCATTTTCTAACATTATGCACAATAAATATTTACTCATATCTATTGTTGTATGACCATATCATTTTGCAATATATTCTTTGACTAGGACTATGTTTCATCAAAATCTTTAGAAGATGGCTATGACAGCTATTTTTACCCATCTTATATTTGTAATAATTTTCAAACCCATGAGAAAACCATAATGTATGAGTCACTCTACTTTGGGTATATGAATCAATAGTCAAAATATTTAAAAACAAAACTATCTCTCATGGATAGTTTCAAACCATAGTCACACAGGAGATTGTGGTTACAAAGCAAATACCAACAATAAAAAATCATGACTCTGCATTGTGGAAGGGGAATTTGTAAGAAGAGGAGGTGATAGAATGTGGAGAGGTGAAAGGGTGGTTAGAAAGGGTATAATGTTATGGTAGCCATTATGTATGAGATACATGAAACTGTCAAAGAAAAGGATAAATAAAACTTATTTCCAAATAAAATATGAATTATTACAGACTGAATATTCGTATCTCATCAGCATTCATATAATGAAGCCATAATGGTGTGATGGGATTTGGAGATAAGATTTCTTGGAATCAACTAGAGTAGGATGAAGTCATGAGGTATGAGTGTGGTATCCTCAACATAGGGCAGTGCTGTTGTGTAAAAAAGAAAACAGACCAACTACCCCTACTCAATTGGAAAATTGTAATATGGCAAACAATTTGCCATGCTGCTACCCAGTCTTCAATAACCATAAAAAAAACAAATATTTTGGGGTATGCTGTTTAGTTATTCTGTTCTGGCAGTACAAACTAAAATGTCCATTGCAAACTCATCTAGTAGAATAACAGAGAAAGTTAAACCACAGTATCTAGGTAGAACTACCATATCACTCCTTCATCATCTTAACACACACACACACAAGCACATGCACACACACACTGGCTATTGTCTGATTCTAAAAGACTTCCCAGTCTAATGTCTTAAAATTTTCATAAATATAAATGGAAGAAAATTGGGAAACCATAATATTTCCAGCACACATCATTGTGCCCTTTGTCTCTACAGAAAAAGAAAATGTAAAAGAAGGAAAGAAAAAAGAGCACATGCTTCATAAAATAATATATCCATTCATGGATACATTTGCTTACTTCCCACACTTTCTTGGTTGATGATCTTCATTAGTTTTATATTAGACATAATAGTAATTACACTATTAAATTTTGCTTGTTGACTTAAACATATCCCCATCTATCAAAAGTACCCTCAAATTAGGACTGTCACTCCCATGTGAATATTTAGTACTCAAATAGTCAAATTTTTCATATATGCCTGAGAGTTAATGGAAACTTTGATGGTTATTGCTTTTGAATAACAACTTGTCTATTGTGTCAGTAACTTAGCTATTTCTTTCTTAGATTAATGTCCATTTCCACATTCCCTATATGGCAGGCAGTTGAACATTAAAAGTATTAAAGTAAAGCCAAATAGTCATATAAAAAATCAGAGTTGACAACAGATCTGGGAGGTAGCTCAGGAAAAAGTAGTGGATTTACAAACTTGAATGCCAGAGTTCAATTCCAGACCATGCATGTAAATATTAAATGAACATGGTGATCTTAATTCTCCATCCTCCAGGAGAGGGGGAGGCATGCAGCCCTTAGGGAGTAGCCTGAGTTCTATTAGATCTTAATAATAACAGCCCTGAGATTGGGTAAAATGCTGAGAGATCACTGAGACAAAGGAACAAAGTCATCTTACCTACTCAACTTGTTAGCCAAAAAGAGACTGAATCCCTGTCTCCTAACTTCTTACCACTTTTTTTCTTCATCCAGCCATATAACTTCCTGTCTGTCTGTACAGACATCCAGACATCTATGATTACCTCTTTGCTAGTTCTGTCCTCTGATCTTTAGGCAAGTTTTATTTGTACTAACAAGATGTCAATACATTTTCTCTTTTTTGTCTAAAATTTTAAAAAAGGTTATAACTAATAATATAAGAAAAACTATATACAATAAGTACAATAACTATATATAATATTTACAGACAGTAAGTACATCAACGATGTCTAGTCCATTAACAATGGGCAGATTCAAAGGAAATAGTCCATATCTGTCCTGTCTTGGTGAGTCCAAAAGTTGTACCTAATTCACTTTCTATTCTAACTTGCATTACCAAAACTAGTTTTTATGTAGCTAAACCTTATATACTTAACATTTCTTCAGTGAATTTCTTTTCTGAATCTGATAGTAAGAAAAACTATAACTGAGCCGGGTGGTGGTGGCGCACACCTTTAATCCCAGCACTCGGGAGGCAGAGGCAGGCGGATCTCTGTGAGTTCAAGACCAGCCTGGTCTACAAGAGCTAGTTCCAGGACAGGCTCCAAAACCACAGAGAAACCCTGTCTCGAAAAACCAAAAAAAAATGCTATAACTTTAATAATAAGAGTCCTCAACTCCATCACAGACCTGAGAAGGAAATAATATTACCTAAGTAAGCAGAAAGTGCAAGCAATAAACTTTCAAATATGTGAGAAATGAGAGAAACAGCTGACTGCCTGGACAGGCATCCAAGGATACTCTGCAATGTTTGGGCATCCATCTTTGACCTATTGGCCTAGCATATCTGACAGACTTTTCTGTGAAACAGGATATTGTGAAGGGTTGTCCTACCTTGTCTTGGCAAGTTCAACAGTTCTTTCTTTGTATCCTGCTTGTTTAAATTGTACAGCATGCTGTTAGCAGCCAACACAAAAGCATTTTGTTACCCAATGGCTAACATTTTCAAAAAAGAAAGTAAATTTCATATGGCATTTCTTTAATGTCCATCTTCTCTGAAGTAGATTAGTGTTGTCAGGAACAAACATGTATAATCATAAAAAAGAACCTATGTTATTAAAGCATTTTAAATGCCATATTCTGTAGAGCTCTGAAGTGTTTGGAGGTGACCTTTCTATCTAAAATATATCTGTTTGACCTTGAAAACATATATAATATGATAACAAGTTTAAATGTAATGTGTGATTAATTGCTAAGCTGCATTTTCTTATTATCCTAAATAGTTGGCAATAATAACTTTCGAGGGTTAGAAATTTGCATTGTTTTTAAATGAGTTGCGTAGATATCATGTCTTGAATAAGATTAGAAATACATATATTGTATCTTCTAACAAAAAAAATCTCAACATTGTATCAATACACAAAAAAATTCAATCCAATGTAAAATATTTAAAAAACTAGTTATTGCTCTTTTGGTTTAAAAGTAGACTCAATAATCTACCTCTTAATACCATTTTTATATATCTACTTTTTTAAAACAAGGACTCTGAATCCAATCTCCTTTTATCAACTTTCTTCCTGACCATAACCAATAACAACTTTCTTTCTGTGAGTTTCCCATGTGGTCAATATCTGTAACCTAAGCTAATGCATAGTTTTAGTTTAAAGTTGATGCATTTCTACTCCCCTGACTCAAAAGTAATGCATGTATTTTTCATGAGTGCTATTATAATCAGAAATTGGAAAGAGTAAATACATTGAAAACAGCTTTATAAATAAATATTCATTATAAATAATGAAAATAGCATTTTGATATAGTTTGATAAACAATGGTATTTCTGTTATTGTTATCTGAGTCAGTTAGTCAGTGACTTAATTCCTTGTAAAATCTGTTAAAGGTCTTTTTTCCTTCCCCATGTGATGCTTTCTGTGATATTCAATTAAATCAAAAGAAAAACCCTTTGTTAAAAATAGACACAAGAAAAAGACACACAGGGAGAAGAACAGGGAAAGATTCAGAAGACAACCTTCAGGAAAGCATGGACTTAGATATATACAACGGTGTTGTGGAAGAATTGTTCACACTGACATTCTTCTGTTCCAATAAACCCACCTTGAATCGAGGACAGACTCAGTGCTTGTCTGACTGGAATTAGCCATAAAGATGTTGGAGGACTGAGGAAGTCAAACAGAGAGAGATAGGAAAAGATAGGAGTGTCTGAGACTGAGCAATTTACCAAAATTATACAAGGCTCCAGTGAAGACTGCACTGATTTTTTTACAGCTGATATTGGATCTCATGCTTATGGATCAAAGCAGATGCATAAGCATGAGATCCAATATCAGCTGTATTTCTAATCCCCTCATCTGTTGCTGCTGATCTTGCCTTTAATGTCTCAATCATCCATTTGCATTCTGAACTAGCATTTTCAAAAGCCAAAGTTTTAATTAATATTTGTCTAACATCTGGATCTGATGTCATTATATTTGAAGTTGAAATCAATCTTTGTAAAAAAAAATCAGTAATTTCTAGCAATTTTAAGAAAAATTGAAAGGTAGTTAAGGTCAATGTAAAAGGGTATTATTAGAAAGCTATTCATACAAACAATGTGTTTTCTTTTTTTTAGTAGTACACAATTTTATTTTAATATAAACTCTGTCATATTTTTTAAAATTTGAATCTTCTTTAAAGACTTTTATAATTTTTTTTCACTTTTTTTATTAAATTTTATTATTCAATTAAGGATCTCCGCCTCCCCCCCCCCC
>NW_004949102.1:2605097-2624715 GCF_000317375.1 Microtus ochrogaster | reverse complement strand
AGAGAGAGAGAGAGAGAGAGAGAGAGAGAGAGAGAGAAGTCACAAGTTCTGTTTGTACATAAATGGCACAGCAACTGGTAGTCTTTCAAGGATACCAACAACCCTAACTTAAAATGGTTAACTGACAAACCTGTATAGGTAGAACAATGGCCTCTGAAATCGGAAAAATCATAAAAATTTAGAATAGCTGGAACAGAAGCAGCAAGTTGCTCAATGAAGAATCAACTAGTCTTTGGAATTCTTCTATATTTTCTATTAAATAGAAACTTGGAAAATGGAGAACATTAACAGATTTAAGTGCTAAAAATAAGGTGATTTAGCCAATGGGCTCTTTACAATCTGGAATTTCCTTGCCTTATTTATTGTCTAAAGACTGGTCTATTATAGTAATTGGTTTAAAAGCCGGCTGTTTTACTATATTTTTATAAGAACATGATAGAGAAAAATTTGCCTTCACAGTGCCTACTTATAATAATTCCCAGCCTCTTAGAGGGTATTAATGTAAAATTCTTCCAAAATGGATGTTAAATAGGCCCACCTTGTGTCAATATTTTGTACAACAGCCTTTGGAAATTATTTGTAAATAATTTCATCAATATATATTTCATCATTATATGGATAATATCTTACTAGCTGATTCAGACTCAGATACTTTAGAAAACAATGTTTGAGAGGTAAAGAAAAATTTGCTGTGCTGGGGATTACTAATTGCTCTTGAAAAAAAATACAATTATGAGATTCTATTAGGTATCTAGGACATAAGATAGGTTCACAAAAAATTTAACCAAGAGACTTCCATTATGAACTCTTAATTATTGTGAGTCTTGTTCTATCCTACCAGTCAGCTCCCAAATCACAACACATAGACTTGTTATTATGAAAGTTCAACAAATATCTTAGTCATGCGTCTATTTCTTAAATATGATTTAAATTAACCATTTTTATTAATTTCCTCTTTGCTTGATGGCTTTGTCACCTTTATTCTGTACAGCCCATGGTGTTTTCCTGTTTCCTCTGTGTCTGGCTGGCAACTTTGACTGAATCCTGACTATACTACCTTCTATACATTCTCCTACAGGAATTTTTATATAGAGAGAGTGTAATATCTTAGAATGGGTATTTTGGGTCACACAAGCAGAAAAAAATTTAAAAGACCTATGGAGAAAAGGTTTCTGAACTGATTCTTAAAGGAAAGTTGAGACTTCATCAATTAACAGGAATAAACCCAGCAGTAATTGTGGTACCTTTTAATAGTGCTGGAGTTGCCTCATTATGGGCAGAAAATGAACAATGGCAATGAGTTTACAGTATTTTTTTTAAAGACTAGCAGCAGATATCCCAAAAGCTTTATAAAAAGACCTAATTGGATCTTTCCTCATATTATAAATGGAGAGCCAAATTCTGAAGTCACTATATTCTATACTGTTGCAAATAAATCAAAAAAAGCAGGTTATATGTAAGAATAAATGAGTAAAGTGGCTCAAAAGCCTTATGATTTAATTCAAAATGTGTTGACCTCAAAATGGAAATGAGGATATGTGTTACAGTAGAGAAGAGGTTTTGCTTTGTCTCCACAGGAGGACAAAAATCTATGGATCCCATCAAGATATATGATGAAGATTATATTCAAATAGGAGAGACCTCTTGATTGAGAGAGGAGATAGTTCATCCACCACATAGTCATTCCAAATAAATTAACTTATGAGACTAATACACATCTTTTATTTGATCAAACATAACCTGCCAAAAAAAAAAGGAAACTGCCCAAAGTTAGGGTTGGAGCAGGGTTTTGTTTTTGTCTTTCCAGGAGAATCAAAATATCCAACTAAAAATCTGAAAACCATTAGAAAAATAAGAAATCTGAAGAAGAAGTGTAAATCATGCACAGAAATTTTTCCCAAGAAAAAGAGTAATTTGGCTTAATGGTATAGCACATTTCCAACAGAAAAACATTCATAAATCTTCCCAAATGTTTGCGTCTACTGTTTACAGGCATATATGGCACACAGTCTTTTTGTAGTCCCAACCCAATAAAAATTTAAGACTGGGTTTGGAGTTGGGGCATGATTCTCTCCTTTTTTAAATCCAAAAGTGCTTGTTAGAGGAAAATCCAAAGACTGTGTATCATGTCAGAAGAGCCACTTGGTATGGGACAGAAGAAAACCAAAATTAAGGGACTATTCTATTTCTACTAATCTCACATTCATTTGGTTTTATTTTGACACTTTAAGACTTGTAAAAGCAGCCGGGCGATGGTGGCGCACGCCTTTAATCCCAGCACTCGGGAGGCAGATGCAGGCGGATCACTGGGAGTTCGAGACCAGCCTGGTCTACAGAGCTAGTTCCAGGACAGGCTCCAAAACCACAGAGAAACCCTGTCTCGAAAAACCAAAAAAAAAAAAGACTTGTAAAAGCCTAGGCAGTTTTTTGATGCTCAACTTACTAGACCTGGATGGAGGTGGGGGTTCCTTGGACTTCCCACAGGGCAGGGAACCCTCATTGCTCTTCAGGCTGAGGAGGGAGGGGGACTTGATTGAGGGAGGGGGAGGGAAACGGGAGGCGGTGGTGGGGAAAAGACGGAAATCTTTAATAAATAAATAAAATAATTTATTTTAGAATAAAAAAAGACTTAAGTTATAAATATCTCAAATGCATAAGATATATATGTTTAAACTTTCTTTTGTGATATTAATGGTTATGTAGAGTAATAACTAGTTCTAGAAATGGGATTCATATAACTTCCTTATATGATTTCAAGCTTGAACATGTAATTAGGAATTTACCTTGTGAAAAACAGGTGTATTTAATAGATTATAGTTGTCTAATATCTCCCAGATCTGCTGCATATCACATTTAAAATATTTAAGTTTTCTGCAGTGAACTGTGACAATTTGTAACAAAAACCTCAGAAATCTCCGAAAAGAAGTTGGAGCCTACAATGATGAATCTGTCTGAATATTGTTAATACCCTTAATCTGTCAAATACTATTCGAAGATCAGTTTTAGACTGCAAACTGCTCAGAACAACTTCAAAGCAGTTAGCTAAGATGGTCCAACCTCATAGGCTATTCCAGTAATGACTTCAGATAAGTCTTGCACTTTCCTATCACACTGACACTGGACAACAGCAAGCTAGCTCTCTCAGGACTTGATCTTTATCTGAAAAATTTAAAGGGTCTGCTAAACATGCCATCACTCCCAGACAACAGAAAATAATTTCAAGAATATGACCCCCCCCATATTCCAAAGAGGTGGTGTAGATGGTTTTGTTTATTTGATGGATATTTGTCATTGTTGTTTACGGGGTTTAGTTAGAAGTAGTTATTGGTCATGGTCAGCGAGGAAACTAAGCAAAGGAAATTAGATTCAGGGATCTCATTTTACGAGGTATGAATTTTTGTATATTGATACAGCTTTATGGTTATTTTGTTATGCTGTATTATATTTTTCTATTTCTTGTTTAAGGCATTATATCTTGGCAGCTCATTTAAAAAATAATGTAAAGTTCTAATCCTTGAAACTACTTAGAATAATAGAGAAATACAGGTTAGTAGCTTGTCATTTATAACGATCAAACTTATACTCATGTTAGGTATTTTTTGAGGACAAACATATTTTAAATAGATAGACGGTCTTCAAAATCTTCAGAGATCTACCAAATATGGTATTTAAAATATTTCAAGAACATGAGTCTTTTCATGAAAGTGAGACACATCTGTACCTGGCAGTATCAATTTACTTCAAAGAAAGATGGCAGGCATTGACGAAACTCTATGCAATTTGCTTTCATTGTGGGAAAGTTAGACACTGAGCAAAGAAATTGTCCTTGCCTTAACTGCTGAAAGAATTCTGTCCAAATTGGACAAGTGGAGCATGAAAGAGGGCAACTGCCAAAATTTCGCAAGACAATGTAGGACAGTCCTTCAAAATTTCTGCTTCACAGAAAAGTGTGTCAGATATTTTAGGCCCTTAGTACAAATACGAATGTTTCAATGTTGCAGAAGAACCTTGTGGTGACTGTTTAAGTAGCCAGATGTCTCTGTCATTTCTTAGTTTTCAAAGCTGCCTGCTGTGCACTTCCTATTTAATTGAGTAATATTTTATTCTTTTCAACTCTTTGATGGGGTTGAGGATTAGACAGTTATAGTTACAGTTTGCCATGATTTTGATAGAAAGTAAATCAGGTACAAAACTTTAGACTCACCAAGATATTTTTGTTGAATTTGCGAAACACTAATAAACTGGACATTGAGAATTTATCTCTTACTTGACAATAGTCCTTATTGTATATAGTTTACTATGTTATAACTGAAGCCTTTTCTTTTTATTTAAACCAAAAGAGGGATATGTAGAAGGAGAATTGTTCACACTGCCATTCTACTGGGTCAATAAACCTAAATTGAATCAATGACAGAGTGGGTGATTAGCTTACAATATTAGCCATAGAGATGTTGTAGTGCTGAGGAAGTCAAATATAGAGAAAAAGAAGGGCTGAGCGAGATTTCTGGGATTTCCAGATCAGGAAAGCCTGCAGAATAGGGTCTGTTAATCGTTCCTCAAACATTCCTTGGATATATCCGGCTTTTATCTCAGTTTCTGACTCCTCAGCTTTTACTAAATCTAAAACATTTTAGGTAAACAAAATACAACAGACAGGGGACAGGAGACACAGGGAGAGTAGAGAATTCAAATCTTGATGTGTATTTAGATAAACGTTACAAAGGAGAAGTCCTTTTTTCTTTTAGTATGACACCAACACATTAAAGGAGACTCTGAATTAGTTATTTATACATTCAAATTAACAACATTTTGGTGACTTATGTGAAGAATCCCTAACCAATGAAATTAAGTACAAGAATAGATTTTATTACAAAGAGATAAAGAAGGGATGCTTAAGTGACAACAGAAAACTTCTGAAACATAAAAAGAAGTCTATTTTAACTCAGATCTAGATGTGTGGTTCCTACTGAAAAGAGCAGAAGAGGAAGCTTCATCCACAAAGCCAGGTAGCTTTTATATTTCAGTCTACAGAGAATGATATGCCTTTCACAAGTCTCAAATCCAGCTGCAGAATTCTTAGGCGTTGGATTAGCAGTGAAGAAGGCCTTATGTTCAATCAGAAAGTAGCCAATTTCATCAAAAATATTCATTCCACTATTACAGCAATAGGCATATCTCAGGAGGCCAGTGATTATTGTGGCCCATAGATTACTAAACTGGGTATAACTGTTGATTGTTTTTCTCTGCTGGTTGCTGCAGGGCTATGAAAGCTACCCAATAGGGTTAAAGGTTTCAGGTTTTGTACTAGCTTGACTACTCTACATTGTAAGACAGATATGTGACATCTTCATCAGTAAGATATTAACATTAAGTTCTAGCTTGTAACCAAGAGCAGTGACAATAGATCACAATGTTAAGAGTGCCTAAGGGACCTCACTGACCAAAATCTCAAAAAGAGTTAGCTCATAACTGGCATTGGACTTTTTGTTTGATTCCATATCATAACAGGGAAGTGAACTCTCAGATTCATTCAGAAAGGTAAATGTTTCATGTTTTCTTTTATTTGAAGAATCTTGATTTAAATCTCTCTCTCTCTTGACTTCTCAGCAGTCTTCATTGTCCGCTATGTTCAGCGAGTCCGGTTTTATCCCATGCTTTTTCAGACCCAGTCCAGCTGGCCTTGGTGAATTCCCGATAGAACACCCCCATTCTCTCAGTGTGTGGGTGCACCCCTAGCGGTCCTGAGTTCCTTGCTCACACTCTCTCTCCTTCTGCTCCTGATTTAGACCTTGGGGTTTCAGTCCAGTGGTCCCATGTGGGATTTGGATCCTACTCCAAGTACTGGCTTTGTGGGAGCCTAGGCTGTTTGGATGCTCACTTTACTAGACCTAGAAGGAGGTGGGAGGTCCTTGGACTCCCCACAGGGCAGGGAACCCTGACTGCTCTTCGGGCTGATGAGGGAGGGGGATGTGATTGGGGGAGGGGGAGGGAAATGGGAGGCGGTGGCGGGGAGGAGACAGAAATCTGTAATAAATAAATAAGTAATAAAAAAATCTGTGTGTGTGTGTGCATGTGCGCGCGCACACACACAAACACACACAGGTCATAAGAAGAAGACTATGAAGGAAGAAAATGAAAACCTGAAGAAAGGATGATAACAAAAGTTACATGACTGCTGAAATGTGTCTATTTAGGGAAATTAAAGGGCTCAACATGAGAAGAACGGAGAGATGTAGTTAGACAGTGAGGAAGGTTCTAAGTAAGAACAAAGTATGATTTCCCTGATGTATGAAAATTCCATAATAAACCCACTTTATATGTCAAATTAAAATTTCAATACAGAAGAAAAGAATGCCTACAAAGTGCCTAACAACCGGACTAAAATATGGCCACTATAAATTTGCTTCCTAAAGTTTAAGAGAGAGATGGCATTGTCTTACTCAACTCCATAGCAGATAATGGAGCCAAGAACATTTTTTCAGCCCCTGAACAATGCCATTTTCAACTTAAACTTTGTGTTAGAGCATACTTTTAATCAAATATGAAAGTGGAATTCATGCATCTTTATGTGCGTATTCATGTATGTGCATGTTCATGTGTGTGCAGGTATACATAGGAGTGCTAGTGCATGTATACATGTGTTAATGGGCAATGGTGGCCTGAGTTCACCCATGGAAATTACTTGTTTTTTAAGATAATATCACTCACTAGAATCTGGACTTCCTAACAAGGACAGACTGGTTAACTAGTGAAGTTTAGGAAGCCCCACCTCTGCCTTCTCAGTCCTGAGATTACAATTAAATGCCACCACTCCCAGATATTTTTTAAGTTCCAAATATTTTATCTTTATTTTAAGGTAATATCAAAAATACATTAAATAATAACATTAGGTTCTAAGAATTGAACTCAAGACCTCTGAAGAAAGAAAATTAAAAGAAACCCCATACTAGCTCTGGGGCTGGGAATAATAGACGGTTATTTACTTAGGGGTAGACTCACAAATCAGAATCCTCTGCTGGAATGGAGAACAGAAACCGAATCCCAGAGCTGGAAAAGAGGCCGGATGCATGCTTTATGTTGGCATAAATAGTATAAGAGGCCATGCCCCAGTGGGCAGGTAACTTAAAGGCTATTGGCTATAAGATTTCCTACAGCAGTCCTCCAGCTTGCAAAGCAGACATCTTACTGACTGAGCTCTCTTCCCAACTTAGGCTACACACTTCAAAACATGAACTTCTAAACTCCCAATAAATTCACTACCTATGTGCCTCATCTCAAGAAGATTATACAAGATATGTCTCAAAATAAATATGTAAAGTGTAAAGACAGTGATAAATGTAAACAGAATTTTAGGGAGAAGAGTGAAAAAGAGTCTTAGGGGGCTCAATGTGAAAATTATGATGCTTGAAGGGAGTTAACAGTTCTGAGGAAGACGTTCAAGATTATTAAATGGCATGGATACTGAAATTATATGGAGGAAATATTGATCTTAAAACAATCTACAGGGATTTAAAAGGAATATTTTAGGGTCCCTCTGATGATCTTACTCTTAGGTACACAGTACTGTACTTTCTTGTTGCCCCTCCTCACTCTAATTTCCTAATTGCATACATGCCCATTCATGGCTTCTCCAAGAGAAGACAATGACTAGAAAGAGACTGAACAAATCTTCAAACTTGAAATGACAGACAACTCATCATACTCCCAATTCTACCTCCATTTAAAAATCAAAAATCCACTCCATTTCTTTCCAAGTATTTCTAAAAATTGCATAGAAATGACCTAATCAAAATATGTTTTAATGGCTTCTCTTGGTTATCACCTTGTCAAATATGGGGACTGTGAACCTTAATTTAAAAATTGCTTCTGCCATTTTACCAGTGGGCTCAGCGGCTATTGAAGCATTTTCTTGATTTTTAATTGACATGTGAGGCCCCAGACCACTGTTGCTGGCACCATCCCTAAGCAAGTAGGTCTGCAATTTATAAGGGCCATGGATCAGCATGGGAGAGAGAATAGGAATATTGAAATTATCAGAACTACAATAAAAGAGTGTTTTCCAGACACAATAGGGCAGTATGCACAAGCCCTATAAGATAAATCCAGAAAAAAAATCTCAGCATGGAGGGGAGAGATACTCTTGAAGTTCCAAACTTAGATAAGCAACTATTGATAATTTGAAGCTTTGTGGAGAGCGAGAATTAGTTTTCTTTGGTGATGTGACCACTGGTGGGTTGGTCATACTCCAGTGGACAGATAACACACTCAAGAGTACATAGCTAGTAAACTTGGACTCAATAGCTTTAAAAGCAGAAGACACATAGCTGGATAAGTATAAAACTGGGGAGTTGAGTTTGGGAAAAGTTGGAGCAAGGACTAAATATGATCAAAATATAATTCATAAAACTCTCAAAGAATTTTTTTTAAAAAAAAAGGGTACTTAAAGAAAGGTAGCCGAACAACACCCTGGTAGCAAGCTGGTAGGCAGCATTCCTAATGGTTTCTGCTTCAGTTTCAGCTCCAGCTCTGCCCTGACTCACATCAATGATGGATTGCAACCTGGGGAGTGAAAACCAAACAAACCCTTGCTCTGTCCCCTTCTCCCCTCACTCCTGCATATGCTTTTGATCATAGTGCTTATCACAGAATCAGAAGGAAAACTAGAACATATGTCAATCATATTTTCCTGTCCTACTGTTTATATCTAAAATTGATGAAAGAAACAGAGGAAATGAGATAGAAAACATTCAATCAATTCTGTATCATTTACCTGCTTTAGGCAAATATTATCTTCATATTTATCAAGGTGTTTTTCTTTCATGTATATGATATTTCATAAAGCTTCATTCAAAACAAGGTTGGTGCAATGCTACTTGCAAATGTGTCTTATATTTTGTGAATGAAATATTGAAAGGTGAATTTCTTTTGATGTATTGTTGGTAATCAAAATGGTCAAATGGAAGAATAAGATCATCACTGATGTTATCAAATCTGTAATATAGCAAGGATAAAATACCTTAGTTTTCCAAGTTGAGATGGCAAACTGCTGGGAACACGAGAAAAATAATATTATGCCAAGCAGTCAATGTGAAATGGGTGTCAAAAAAGAACGGTGCAGAAAAGAAAGTTCACATCTGTCTACACAAAATGACCTAGCTCATATAAAATAGATTAAACTACTGTCAGGAGGAGTGTCAGACAATATAAAATGCTTATTCATCTTAGACACTCACTCTTACTTTGCACTTCACTGTCTGATAGTTATTAGAGAAACTAAAGAACATAGGCACACAATTTTAAATGAATGTCTATGACAGAATGAACATTTTTATGGTAATATTTATTTTTAAGTGTTCTTTTATATGAAGGAAATACCAGGAATTATGTTAAATAACGAATTCATATGTTTATTACTTTTAATAATTACAAAGTGTACAATCTATGTTTATTTTATGGTCTTTATTACAGGAATTTCAAAATGTAATTTGAATATAGTTTAAATTATTTTGATTTAATATAAAGTAAATTTTCTGTTTTATTTCTGTAGTTTTGTTACAATGAGATATGACCTCATTGTGCAATAATCCCAGTGTACATACCGATTACAGCATACTTGGTGATTGAAGAATATTTGATTCTATGCCTGAATCTCTAGGCACATGTGTGAGAGATTAATTCTTCATCTCAGCATTCATTATGTGCCTATACATCTTTGTTCATGGATGGGACCACTGAGATTAACCCCTACCAATTTATCATATCTATTGATATTGTCATTGAACATGTCTTCTTTGGGAAGCAAATTATTGAGTTATCACTGGTGTGGTTTCCCTTCTCTAAGATACATAATTTCTCAGTATACTTATTGGTCCTCTGGCTCTTACAATTTTTCTGATGACTCATGTGTAATATTTGTAAGCCTTAGATGAAAGAGCTGTGTTGTATATGCATTGATCTCTGCAATATAGCATGTTGATCTCTAAAATATAATCTGTTGTAGTTCTCTGTTATTGTCTCTGTTTTCTGTATTAAAAAGCTTTTTTTATGAGATTAATGGCTATATTTATTAATGGATATGAGGATAAGATTTAGAATGCAATTAAAAATTGTACTAATATTCTTTAGTAAAATTTGTAGATTTTTTTTAAGATCCATGACCACACTAGCCCTAAGTAGTTGACTAGTTTTCTGGTACTGGACATGATTTTTCTTCTGTAGAAAGAACATTAAGTCCAATTAGACAGTGGTCACCACCAAGATATGAGCACAACTATTTTACCTTAGGAATATCTTGCCATGTCAGTAATTGCTATGCTTCATTACTATCACTACTTAGGACTATTGATTGCATAAATTAAACAGTATATCATTAAAAATAAAATAATTTATAGACATCTACATCCATTCAACCGTGCCTAAGTAGGTACAGCCCAATAAGAAAATTTTAAATTGCTCATAATTTTAGTTTATTTCATTGATATTCAACAGGGAGAATTATGATTCCATGATCCATTTCTAAATGCTAGAATAGAAAGGAAAGTGATGGCTCCATGGTTTATTCTGTATGCATAAGGAAATGAGCTTGGATCCTTAGTACTTTCATAAGAGCTGAATGCAGTAGCAACTGCCTACAACCTCATTCTGTGGTCCTAGAGACAGGTGGAATCTGGAGTTGCAACCAATTCAGTCAATGAGTGAGTTTTGGGTTCAGTAAAAGAGCCTATGTAAAAATATAGACTTTCAGGTAGCCACTGAGGAAGACACCCAGTGTTGATCTGGGACCTCCTACATACACATGACTGCGTGGTTAGAGCAAGAATAGGCCCCATAGGCTCATATATTTAAATGCTTAGTCATCAGGAAGCAACACTATTTGAGAAGGATAAATACATATGATCTTATGGGAGGAAGTGTGTCACTGGGGGAGGGCCTCTCTCTCTCTCTCTCTCTCTCTCTCTCTCTCTCTCTCTCTCTCTCAGCAGCAGCAAGTGCCTACAACCAAGAGAGAAAGAGAGAGAGAGAGATCTTTGCAGATCAGGATGTAGGTCTCAGTGACTTCTGCAGCACCAATCCTATTATGCCTGTTGCTATAGTCCCCACAATGATAATGAACTAACCTCTAAAACTGTAAATAAGTCTTCATTTAAATGCTTAATTGAGGAGTTGCCTTAATAATGGTGGCTCTTCACAGTAATAGAATAGTAATTAAGACACATACTTATCAATCATAAACACATATATACAACAAGACATAGATGCTACACACAAACACTGCACATGTGCGCACGTGCACACACACACACACACACACACACACACACACACAAAAGTTACTTGTTAGCAAAAGAAGACTGCAAAATTTTTCTGGTTGCCAAGGTGGATATTTTAGCTTGTAGTAAAAGATAAAGATGGAAGCAATTGTATACATTCCATAGAATATGTCTGAATAGTGCAGAAGTACAAGGTTCAGAGACTGATTGAAAGTCCTTTTTATTTCAAAAGTAGCTCTTCATAGGATCCTTACTTTTGGTTATTTATTTTGAATTAGTTGCTAATATTTTAAATTAGAATATTTATACACTAAAAAATACTTCCATCTGACAACTCCTATAAAAAATCCTTTTTCTAGGTTTTTCCATGTCCAGCTGGTCCTCAGTTGACAGAAATCTCAAGGTCCAAACCAGGAGCAGAAGGAGGGGGAGCACGAGCAAGGAACTCAGGACCGCGAGGGGTACACCCACACTCTGAGACAATGGGGATGATCTTTCGGGAATTCACCAAGACCAGCTAGCCTGGGTCTGAAAAAGCATGGGATAAAACCTGACTTACATAGCGGACAATGAGGACTACTGAGAACTCAAGAACAAAGGCAATGGGTTTTTGATCCTACTGCACATACTGGCTTTGGGGGAGCTTAGGCAGTTTGGATGCTCAACTTACTAAACCTGGATGGAGGTGGGCGGTCCTTGGACTTCCCACAGGTCAGGGAACCCTGATTGCTCTTCAAGCTGATGAGGGAGAGGGACTTGATCGGGGGAGGGGGAGGGAAATGGGAGGCAGTGGTGGGGAGGAGGCAGAAATCCTTAATAAATAAATAAATTTAAAAAAAAAAAGAAAAAAATCCTTTTTCTAACAAATTAACTCCAGTTCTCAAAAGAATAACTCATTTCCATATTTAGGATCTTACAGATGAGAAAATAAGATGTTAATCACATTTCTTTCATTTTGAACATGAAAAACATTTAATGTTACGAGCATGCCCCTGTAAATAAAATTCCTTCCCCGACAGGGGAGAGGTAAGCAATATCTTCCACTCCATCCTAAAGTTCCAACAACCAGGGCTGGAGAGATGACTCAGAGGTTAAGAGCATTGCCAGCTCTTCCAAAGGTCCTGAGTTCAATTCCCAGCAACCACGTGGCGGCTCACAACCATCTGTAATGAGGTCTGGTGCCCTCTTCTGGCCAGAAGGCATATACACAGAATATTGTATACATAATAAATAAAAAAAGAATCCTAACAACCAGTGTAGGTACTCTTTCACTAAAGTTCACTAATGGAACCAATGAGATTAATGCACTTTTTTATAGAGCACAGGTGACATATTACTTACTAAAGTTAGAATGCTCTTTCTCAAAAGACCACACTAGAAGCTCATTACTCAGTAGGGATGAATTTTCCCACATATGCAGATGGAACCCTCTTTCCAAATCTTCCTAGGCCTTTGTACTGTAGCCAATCTCCAATGCCATGCACAATACTGCTAGGGTAGAGGTGCACCCAATAGGTGGTGGGAAGCAGCTGCATAATCAAGAGAGTATCTTGAGACCCCCCTCATCCCTGTTGGGGATGATATAAACATCAAGAAGCCCAGCCAGTATAGTCTTTTGCAATCAGGCAGAGTTGAACTTCTGCAGGTGGTTGTTGTTTTATTAAGGGGTTAGTACTGTACAACATTCCCACAAGCCAGTCCTACGCAATATGGTAGTCTCAGCTGTAATGTACACTTGGAAATTGAGCATTTTTGGATATTTACAATAATAGACAAACAGAATGTGTCAGCATATTCACCACAGAGTCTGTCTAAATTTGATTTAATTTGATCATGAACTAATAAGGTACTATGTAAATGTAATGGAACACTCTGTAAAGCAAAAAATCTTTTCCAATGTGTGTCAATCACAATTCTAGAAAATCTGTGTAATAGAAATTGACAGGTGTGATGTTGGCTGTTGATGTTGCTTGCAATTGCTGACAGGGCCAGTGGCCAGCAACTTCTCAGAATGGGGCTGACTCCTACTGCATCGGAAACACCACTCACCAACACCAAACACCCTGGAGTCCCTCGGGCTCTGCATTCTGTCAGCACCAGAGCCTCCATGACTCCCTACCCCGCCCCTGGCCCAATTTGTGCTTCTCCCAAGTTTAAGTCCATTTTTATGGCAATACCTGTCCAGATTTCTACTGGATTAGCCCCTTTACTGATCTCAAAACCCTCCTTGGCAATTGAACATTCCAGAATGGTAGCCGTGGTAATGCCATCTCCAGCCTCTTCATTTGTGTTATTGGTAACATCTTGAATAAGTTTTGTTCTGATATTTTTGCATTTATTTTTTAAATAATTGATTTTGCAGCAGTGGCTGCATCTTTTGTCTCTTTGGGATTTCCCCCAACTCTGTTCAGAAATCACTGTTCTTCCCTTTGGCCCCATTGGTGAGCCAGGTTTGCCCAGGGGAGTCCAGGCCTCCAGTGAGCTAGCTGCAGGGTTCAGAGGTTGCCACTGACAGGAGGGAGGGATTGAAGCAGTGAGCTTCTGCAGAAGGTCGTGGCATGAGTCGTGCACAAATGATGTCATGCCCCGCGAGGCATAGAGTTCACAACTAAGGCCCCACCAGGGTTCGCTTGCTCCCACGACCAGCCAGGCCAGTGTGGCCACCGAGAGCACGAGGCTGAGCAGTGCTAGGCGGAGTGCTGTGGCTCCCACGGGTCCTTTAGCAGGTGCTGTGGTGCCCGCAGGTCCTTCGCAGCTTCAGGCCCAGCTCAGTCCTCCTGTACACACAACCAGGCTGCGGCTGTTCGACTCTGTTAGCTGCTCCAAGCGTACTGCTGCAGAGCTGTAGTTTCCTGAAGCGGGGTTGAAGCTGACTGGAAAGCAGCAAATTCAATCTTTTTTTTAAATTTATTTATTATGCATACAATATTCTGTCTGTGTGCATATCTGCAGGCCAGAAGAGGGTACCAGACCTCTTTACAGATGGTTGTGAGCCACCATGTGGTTGCTGGGAATTGAACTCAGGACCTTTGGAAGAGCAGGCAATGCTCTTAACCACTGAGCCATCTCTCCAGCCCCAGCAATCTTAACTGTGGTCACACTCTACACAACAGGCCCCTGGAAACCTAACCTATCTGAGTCCCCTCCATCAGACATTGAGAGATCAGACACGGAAGGAGTGGAGGTGAAGGAGAGGTTACCCATTTTGTAGAACGAGACAGCAGTCAAAAGTGGTGGGAAATTGTATAAAAGAAAAAACAGCCGCAGCCCGGTTGTATGTATGTATGTGAGTGAAAAGAGGAAACATACATGATAAACAAAAAGCTGCCTGGCCAGACTGTAGTGACAAGCATAGGCCCTGTATGGGTCTGAGTTCTGTTCTCTGTATGTACATTATTGTTGTGCTGCTGAATGTTCTTGTAGAACTCCTAACGGTGGGAATGGGGGCTGTCTCTGACTCCTTTGCCTGGACTTGGGCCCCTTTACCTCCTAATGAGTTGCCTCTTTGAGCCACTATGTTGAGGATTTGTGCCTAGTCTTTTTATGCCGAGTCTTTTTATGTTTGTTTGATATCCCTGGGAAGTCTGCTCTTTTTTCAAGGGGAAAACAAGGAGTGGATCTGGGAAGGAAAAAGATGAGAGGAGGAACTGGGAGAAGTGGAGGGAGGGAAAACTGTGTTCTGAGTGTAATATATGAGAGAAGAATGAAAAAAAAGAAAGAAAGAAAACTGCCTAAGGGTAATGTGGACATTCTTTTTCTTGTAACTTTACTATAACGTTGATATTATATCAAAAAGTTTAATTTTACAAATTAGTGTAAGCTATACAATTAAAGTACAAACAAATGTCTGTTAAGACACAAATAGTGCTTAATTCTACAAGGCTGGGTGAGATGACTTAACTTTCAGGTACGGCTGAAGTGTCTAGGATTAAGAATCCTACTCCTTGGCCTTCACAGCTAGAACACCAGCTGTCTTGGACACGTCATCCCCCAAAGAAAACTGATAGAGAAGCATGAAGTAATCACCAGGTGCATCTCTTTTATCACCTTAGTCATTATATCTTAATCTTTTCATTTTGTTTTTAAATGAAAATAGTTATGGGCTGGAGATTTGGTCAGCCTGGAATGCGCTTGGTATATAAACATGAGGATCTGAGTTTAGGTCTAGTACCAAGAGAAAAGCTGGGTCACACCACAGATGTCAGTAACCCCAATGCTGGGAGGAGAAAGACAGACTGCAGCAGATCACTTGCTGGCTACTTTAGCCAACAGCAAACCTGTCTCAAGATAATAACTTGGAGAAGCAATTAAGGAAGACATCTTGATGTCAGCCTCTGGCCTCCACACAGACCTGCCCAGACAAGCTCATTCACACACACACACACACACACACACACACACACACATACACACACACACAATCCCAATATATATTTACCACTTGTTGCACACACATTTTAGTTATATTTTGTGACAATATAAAAATTTATATCATATTATCATTTATTATCATCGCTGTGGATAGAAGTTCCCAGAGTCATTAGGAAAAGAAGTATTATACAGAAAACTGAAATTGGAAATATGTATGATTCAGGAATCTAACTTCTGATACCCATCCAAAGACATTGAAGGATATATACCATAGAGAGATATCTTGACCTTTACAGCCGTTATTCACAGAAGCTAAGACAAGAAAATCACCTAGGTGTTGAGCATGAGATGAACAGATAAAAAACAACTTTTAAGCTGTCAGACACAGGGGAGGTCCTATCATTTCTAACAGCTTAGAGAAACCAGGAGGGCATTATGCTAGATGAATGAAGAAATATCATATGATTTGACTTGTGGGTTGGATTTTTGAAAAGTTTAACTCCTATTAATAGAAGACAGGGTGCTTGTTACCAGGGCCTATAGAAGTATGTTGCATGGGAGAATAGTAAATAATATAAGCAGTAAATTATATAAGAAAAATAAGCTTTTGTGATGTAATTCAGAGAAATAGGGAATATAATATATACTGGATTGTTTCTATCACGAGAGTAAGTAATGGGCCTGGGAGGTAAGTGAAAGTGAGGGCATTGGTGACCTGACAGCTTGTGCAAACCTGTTTAGATCTCAGTATATGAAGCAATAGGGAAGAATGCAAGGGACTTAAGGGGCTTTTATCAGGTTCTGATTGGCATTTCACAAAATTCCTTTGACAAATTGAAGGATTGTACATTTTTGGAAAGAAACAGAACGAGTAATGTGTTGCTAAAATCTTTCCTCGGCAAAAAGAAAGGCCTTAGGGTAAAATGTAGGCAAGGTGGATACTAGCTGAAGCAGATGTGCTTAGGGGGCTGAAGACAAAGGATTTCTCCATGATTTACTAAGGGAATGAGGGAGAAGAAGTAAAACACATAGGTTCGAGGGAGAAAAGCGCAAAGTAAGAGTAGGTTCAAGTGCTTAGCTTCTCAAAGTACTCTATGTTCTCTGTATAATGACCAAGGATCTGGAACTCAGAAGAACTACAAGCGGGGTTTCTGCTAAGGAGAGAAATGCACAGACAGTCTCTCTAATGAACTATTAACAAATAACTAATAATAAGCTAGTATAGGAATGAAGAAAAATTACAAGGAAAACGATATACATGGGAGTTTTCATCCTAACATCTTCAAAATAAAATTTCCTATGTTTCCTTTGATAATCGGCTTCTAATTTAAAATGTTTTGCCCATTAATTGGTTTTGACTGTTAAATGATAAAAGTGTCCGCAGTCCAGTTTTCAGGGACTGCTGCTCTAATTCCTCTCACTATGTCACATTTCTTGACAGAATCTGTGCTCACAGAATGTGACATAAAAAGTCTGCATAGAGAAGATCTCTTCAAAGATTGTCAGCAGGCCAGCTGAACCTGTAGAAGAAATCAAAAGAAAGGCAACATCATTTTTGATATGCTTGATATATTCGGTGCTGTTAAAATTTTCTAGCTAAAAATAGAGCAAATTATGCAGTATCCTGAGTGTAGTGATGCATTTCCTAAAAAGTAGTTAATAAATATAAAAGTATAAATTCAAGTAGAGAGTTGTAACGCACCTTCCTACCTATGGAAAAGATAATATACAGTGTTCCTGTGTGTGTGTGTGTGTGTGAATGCCAGAAGGAACATGAAGGTGAAGAAGTAGACACAAACAAAAGATCAATTGATTGCTTGAAGAATGGTTCTCAATAGCACACTAGTCAAGCAATTTAGAACTATTAACAGAAAATAGATGGTTGCTCCTTCCATTTCATCTAGATAAACTTTAAAACCATATTATCTAGCTTTCACTTCTGCTACTAGTAATAGTAATAATACATACTACACAAAAATAAAACAGAGAAAAAAGCTGAACAGTTAGAGCACTGGCTGTTCTTCCAAAAGACCTGGGTTCAGATCCCAATGACCACATGACAGTTCACAGTTGTCTATAAATCCAGTTCCAAGGATCTTAATTATGTCCTTTTCTGGCCTCTTCTGACACTTCATACATGTGAAGCATTGAAATACATGTAGGCAAAATACCAGTTACATACAAATAAATTAATCTCATAAAATTTTTTTCAACTGGTTTTTCAACCACCTTATCTTGAAACAAAATATTTATCTTTGGGTCAGAATAATCTTTGAAATGTGCACATTCTTGATACATTAACCATGGAAATACAACTTAATCTGAAAATATTATGTTTTTTAAAAATATGTTGTTGTATTTACCTCCATTTCAATGATTCGCCATTTAGAAATTATAACTAGAGTGATGAAAATTGTGTTAGTGTCAACAACCTGAGCACATTATCCATCTTCCTAGTGTATGCTATAAATTATTCGCAAGTAATATACCTTACAACAAAGTCTAAGAGGTTAAGTAAACTTCTGAGAGTAGTAAGGGATGCTGAATATGTGCTACTATTATAATAAGATTGACAATGGCCTTGGTGGATTACTTAGAGAAAGTATAATGTCCTTTTATTAAATTTGCTGAACCTTTTCCATGAAATCATGGCACCATGGAGAGCAATCTGAGATTTCCTCATTGACATTTAAACAATGCCTTTCCACACAACAAGTGTTGAGAAAATAATAGATCAAGCCATATGGTCTTATCTGGTTCATGCCCCCAAAGGTTTAGAGAATGGACCTGGCTTTATAAATCTCAACAAATTAAATAAACGTTTTGCACTTGTAACTCTTACCTTTGAGCAAAAAAAATGAATTGCTACTAAGGGAGCCACAAAGTTAAGAGACCTTGTAAACAAAGGAACAGAAGGCTGTCTACATCGTCACACCAAATTAACAAAACACACGACAAGCTGCCACCAATTTTTCACAGCTTAGCAAAACAGACAGTTAAATTATTGCAGCTTATGTGGAGGAACTGTATGAAGGAAACATTTATAAATTCCATTCCTTATTTTGATCACTAATGGGGAAAATATGTCAAAAAAAACTCTCAAGAAATTGAACATTTGTAATAGCAGGGACATGGTTTTAAAAACAATGAATCTAATTCTATTCTAGTCTCTGTCGTACTGACAAACCCAAATCCCAAGGTTGCATCTCCCCATAATCTGCCTGAACTGGCAGGGTGTCTGAGGCTCAACCAGTGAGCCACATCCCTGGGAATCAAAATTATGTTTCTGTAAGACCAGTTTCTAGTCAGTCATTTAAAATCCATTTACTACGTCATGCACTGTTGGTTTAGAATCAAGACTTCTGATTTGCTTTGATACTTAGAAGTTCTTAGGAGAATTATCATTCCCAAATCACTATTATATATGCGTAAGTTGGCATGATCCTTTCTTACTCAGATCCCAAATATCAAGTGATGTGATTTTCTTCTGGATACATTAAAAGTCATTTATGGAAATTCCATCCTCATTCTTTCCCTCTAGTGTTATGATTTAAAGTAAGATATTTTGTCCATCTCTACTGGCATCGATGTGCTCCTAATTGCCAGTGTTTTCAATTTTCACCCAATTTACTTCATCTTCCAAAAGAAACATCTCAAGAGAAAAACAAAAATCCCCATTCTAAACATAATTATTAGCTTAATTTTGGCTCTTAACATCTCCATAAACTTATTAAATCAAAAATTTTAGTGCCTATGAGTTAAATCAAATCCTTCAAGAAGAGACCAAAATATTTGTAAACAAAAAAAAAAAAAACCATGAATCCAAGACATTTAGTGGGATGGCTTTGAGTTTTTCTCCGTTTAATTTAATGTTAGCTGTTGATAATAATCAACTTCATATGGAAAAACAAAAAACCCAGGATAGCCAAAACAATCTTATACAATAAAGGATTGTCTGGAGGTATTACCATCCCTGA
>NW_004949102.1:2595444-2600653 GCF_000317375.1 Microtus ochrogaster | reverse complement strand
CCACAGGTCAGGGAACCCTGATGGCTCTTCAAGCTGATGAGGGAGAGGGACTTGATCGGGGGAGGGGAAGGGAAATGGGAGGCGGTGGTGGGGAGGAGGCAGAAATCCTTAATAAATAAATAAATTAAAAAAAAGAATTGAGTAAAATGGCCTACCAAAGTTTTTATTTTGATGTGTATTTTAATTTTTTCCACAATAAAATAAAAAAGTAATATTTTCATAAGCCTAAGACCTTGAGTGAAGTTTTACTTAGCTTGACTACACATACCCTTGCTCAGCTTCTAACTGTGGAGAGGAATGAACTAGTTAAATCATCTAGGTCCTAGATATCCTTCAGATTTTCTTGTTTCCTTGTTTGTGTCAGGGAAACACCCATAACCACCATTAAGAGCAGTGATCTAGGACACTGTGGCTTAGCTTCCCCAACAGAAACAGTTAATCTCCTTATAGTGTGTCAGGGGTGACTCAGGGTAGACCCACTCTGTCATACTCTGGACTGTGACTCTGGAATAGGTGTCAACAAATCAAACCTTATACATTTGTCCAAAGCAAACTACCTGTTTTGGCAGATGTGTTGCTTCTTTTGTGGCTTACGAGATTTTGGTTCAGCTATTGCTTTCTCAGGCAAGTGTTATTTCATCTAGGAATTGCACAGTCTTAAACTGAGGCTTTGCATATGGAATCTTCAAGAGATTGTATTGACATTGTAAGCTCAGATTCAGACTTTTGGAGATTCTAAAATCAAACAGATACATATGACAGATTTTTGACATGAACAGTGACAATTTCCCTTCAAGACATTTCTTTCAGCAAGACTGAACTAATGGATTGAGATATAATTGCTCCTCCTTTTCCCTAATAAGAGAATACTGTAGCTTGTCATTGATAAGTATCATGTAAAATCATTAGCAGGCATTATAGTAAGTCATCCTTGGATATTATGATAATTCATTCCTGGACCATTGTAGTAGGCTATTTCTGAATTATCACTGAACATAGTACTTAGTTATCTTTGGGTTTTGCTAAGTTGAAAATTTTGCCAAGTCACCATTTGAGTTTTTGATGAGTCACTTGAGTGATAATGCTAAGTCATCATTTTATCTTTTTGCTAGTCATCTTTATGGGTATTTAATGAATTATTATTTGAACATTGTTTTTTTTTGCTTTTACCTTGCTCATTTTTGTGAACTGCTGTTTACATTTCTGCTGTATCATACTTTATAAATTTGCTGAGTCATGTTTGATTTTTTCACTGAGTTGGTATTTATGTTTTGATGTCAGATACACTGTCTTGCTGAGCAACTCTTTATATTTTTCTTAGTCATTATTTGACTGTTGTATGTCTTTGCAAATGAGAATTGTCTTTTAACACGCTCCATCACCATCATTAAAATGTTTCTAATGTTTAACTCTGTTAAACCATGAGAGTGATTTTGGGATGTTTACTCTAGCTCCACGCTCCTTAAGGCTTTAGATTCTGGCTATATTTTTAGTTTTACCTTTTGCCATTATTGACCTTGCTTACCTTTGCCATTTCTTGTAAGTTTGACTTTTTGTTGCTGCTATATCTCTTACTTGGATCATTGTTCTTATAACTCTTCATATAATTTATTTTTTCCTTCACACTTTTCAAAAAATGTTCCAAGAACAGAAAGTCAGTATCTGATTACCCCATTTAAAATTATAACTCCTTTTGCTACCCACGACTTCACCTGCCTTACTTTTTATTATAACACTCTTTTTCTTCTTCATATTATTTATGTAATTAGTAGCCCACACATCCTTATAAATGTAGGTATAGAGACATATTTTATCTAGTGGAGCACTGCTACTGCCTGAAAGAACAGGCACTCAAACTTACTTTTCCATTAAAAATTTACAAAAAGCTAACCATCTAACACCACCCAGCAGAGGTGATGATTATTGCCTCATGAAGTCTACACATCTCATATCTATTTTTCAAAGACTGAAAAAGTAACTGAACAAATTAATCCCTAGCCCCATGAGTTACATAGTCCCTCAGTCTTGGTAGAAAATGTGAAATTTTAAGTTCTATTGAACAAACAGCAAGGGTGAGGGGAGCATAATTTCATAAAAAAAAGGGATGGATGTAGGCAAGAAAATTGAATAACTTATTTTCACTTTCATTTACTCAACAAATATTGATAGAGAACTGATCATGAGCCAAGAGCTACAGGAAGTGGGATACAGCAGGAACTTGGCAAATAAAAGTCCTCCTCTTATAAATCTTTCATTTAGTGAAGGAAGCTGCAAGTGTATATGACTGTCTATCCAAAAATCCAAAGGCAAATGAATCATTCAGAATAAATACAACTGAGTTATTTTCGTCTTGATACTGTCTGTATGTGCTGTAAAATATTAATTCTAATGGAAAAGTGTAGAAGCCCTCATAAACATTCATGATGTAAACATTGAGTCACTATTACTCTAGCCTCAATTGTAATTTCATAGATGTATTCTCACTGAGGAAATTTCCTGTATGTTCTATAATCACAGTTCATAAACTTGAGTGTTAATTTCCAAAGGAACACAGCTTATCCAACGTGAATTACACACGCTTTTGATTCTATCACAAACCAGTGCTGCAACATAAACTTTTCTACAACTATTTTCTCTTTGATCTTCAGCTTATTGGCCATACTCTGCATCTTTATTTTATTTAAGCATAAAGTATGTGCAGAGAAGCTGATGTTCAGCAATCTTTCAATGAGCTCTACTTTCTTTCCAATCAGATAAAGGAATCATTAAATAAAAGAAGTGATGGAGAAAGACTACTATAGTCCGTGCAAGGAGCACACATGTTCTACTATTCTTATTTTTAAAGAAAGTCTTTTGATGCCAAAGAAACTTAATGGGTATGATTTAAACATGTTACAATAAACTTCAACTTCACTTCTTCTTTAAAACTTGACTTACTGGGTGTGCTGTTTGAAGAGCATGTTTCTGAAACATTGAGGCAGATAGGTCAGGAAAGCAACTTCCTAGACAATTAGAATATGACCAATTATGTTCAATGTCATTCTATAAATCAGAGGTGACTGGATTCCTTTAAATCTACAAATGTAAATTACTATATCATGGTTAAAATCTGGTTCATATGCAGTGCTTTGATTGTTTCTGCATCAATTCACTTTGTTAACTGCAAATTTGAATGCTGTAGTCTTTTAGGAATATCTACTGTAAGTCTTCTTAGGCCCACAGGACTGCACCTAGTATCCTGATTCTGATGAGTCTTCATGAAGGAAGTGGATGTGGCTATAGTCAAATACCTTGGGAAAAAAACATAAATTGTGATTTAGAAATCATTGAGACGCATGGTATGAGACCTAGTAGAAAATATTTCCTGTCCCTATGGTTAGAGTTTGATTGGGTCTGGATTTCAAGGCAAGAAGATTAGTAATTTTATGAATGCTATAAAGAGACTTATATCTCTACCCACAAAAAGTGATCTAAACTTTTAAATAATCTGAGAGTACTATTTTAACATTTTGGTTTTCTTCCATTATCTCCCAACTTAATCTCTGTTCCTTCAGTAGGAACAGTCTATGCTGGGAAATTCATAGGATCCAGCATAAATGCCTGTATATATTTTACACGTACATATATATATATATATATATTTAAAATGTGCATGTCCTTGTATATTTTTGTTATATCATTTAATTCTTTCTACTCCTCTATGAGATAACAATTAAGAGTACCTTTATTTCATCAAGGAATTTCACCTGGAAAGAATTTCATATATTTTTTCACTTCTGGGATTAAAATATAGGTGTTTTCAAATCTACATCATATTATTTGGGAGGAAGTGATAGTTGTATCTTATTAAAATACATGGTATTATTTGGAGAGAAATGACTATGGTTTTTTCATCCATATCCAGACCTAGATAGGGGGTTTATCTTTAAGCATAGAACATATGTTACTCCGCTATTTATTATACACACAAATGCATAAAATATATCGCATGCACACATTTGATTGCTAGAGCAGTTTCACAGAGAGATCATAATTTCTGCTTTCTTTATTGAGTCTTCTTTTGATTAATCTTTTCCAAGAATTTTCTTGTTCCTCAGGACTCAAAATGTAGGTCTACTTTGATTATGGAAGAGTCCCATAGTAGAGATTCATCTCTATCCCAGGCTAGGTCTCAAATGAATAGCAACCCTCAGGTTTTAGTGTTTTATTTAGAATTTTATATCATTTTCAAAGAGAAAACACAGTTGAGCGATAAAACAAACAGTCCTATCAGAGATTTAACCACTATGGCTATAAGACCATACCCCTTATTTTTTTACACCTTTCCTATAAATCTTGCTCATTTATTCAAGAAAATTGGCATTTGAAAATACCAAAGCAATATTACATACTCGAATAGATTTGTGTAAGTCGTCATATCATTGGCAGATATCTAAAGTCTAAACAGGTTAAATAGATCTCTGCTTGAGATGTTTAAAAGTCTTTTGGAGCACACAATTTCACTGATTTATTGGTAAATCATTAGAAACAATCAACATCATACTACAAAGGTTCAGGTTGCTAACGATCTGTTCACCTAAAGAAGCTCATAAATTGCCTTTGTTTTCTTCATGACTTACTTTGCAAATCGTTTGCTATATTTTGTTGCCTTGTTTGGTTGTTTTGCCTTGCTTTTCCTGTCCTGTACCTCCATTTTGTAGCAAAGAATTGGGGATCAAATGGGAGAGCTAGTGCACTATGTTGAAAACCTGGGAAATGTAAAGAAAAATATTACTTTGAGCCATGTTTCTAAGGGTCAGAGGTGACTCATAAAGAATAATCACATTCCTAACAAGGATTATGCTCCTTTGGATGCTTCTGTCTTCCAAGGTTTTCACCATTCCAGTTTTTGTTGCATTAATATCTGCATATTCATCTCTCAGTTCACTATGAGGTACATACCTCCCCACATAGAGACAATAAAAACATAGAAGGATAGGCACTGCACTACTTTGATTGTTCTTTCTCTCTCTTTCTTAGTCTCATAGATAGAGAGATAGATAGATAATAGATAGATAGATAGATGATAGATAGATAGATAGATAGATAGATAGATAGATAGATAGATAGATAGATAGACAGATGATAGATAGATAGATAGATAGATAGATAGATAGATGATAGATAGATAATAGATAGATAGATAGATAGATAGATAGATAGATAGATA
>NW_004949102.1:2582063-2595254 GCF_000317375.1 Microtus ochrogaster | reverse complement strand
GATAGATAGATAGATAGATGATAGATAGATAGATAGATAGATAGATAGATAGATAGATAGATAGATACATAGATGATAGATAGACAGATAGACACATATAGATATTTACTTAAAAATAATATTAAAGGGGTAAAATATTTAGAGTACAGTTATCATTAATGATGACAAAAAGTAAAAGTATAATATTTATAACTTCTTACCCTTTTATCATAAAATAAAATCTAATCTAACAAAATTGTATTAACCACCCTCACTCTAGTCTCATTTCCATCTCTCTATTGTCCTTGTCCACCTACCTCCTCCCAAAAATCACTATTGTTTTAAAGTCTATTCCTTTTCTTTTGTCCTCCATGTTTTTAATGCTGGAATGGGTTATATGTAATAGAGTTGTTCACCAAAGGAACTGCATAGAAACCTGCATATATACTGGCTGTTCTCTACAAACTAATGGTAAGGCCATGATGCTAAAGGCAATATCTACACCACACTTTGAATGCAGAGAATTCAAGCGGGTACTGACCTAGAACCATCATGGTACTGGAAGGTATTCTGCACTCTATCAGTGGAGAAAGGTAAATACCAAGCAAATCAACTGCAAGCTCTTTGATCTCCAATGACAATCCACCTGCTAACCATACTAGTGGCACAAAGCCTGTGGGAGGCACCAACTAATATCTGATTGGATTTCAAACCTACTTTTGAGCGGGAACACATCCCTAACATTGCTTCAGTGGCTAAAGACCTGAGAATAGATTGGCTAGGCACCTAAGGAAAAATGGCATACCACTGCTCTGCTAAAAGACTCTACCCATAAAATGACTCTTAATGGCATTCTGCTGTAATTGATCAGCCATTATTGTAGAAACATCCTCCTGTATCAGATGAGAACAAATACAGACACCTACAGCTGAACAATGTATAAAGAATGAGAGACCTTGGAACACTTAGAATGTCATCATCAAATCTACCCTGCCCCAAGACTCAGGAAACCTATGAAAGAGGAAGTAGAAAGATTGAAGATCCAGTGAAGATAGAGGATACCAGGAGGAGTAAAAAAAAAAATGTCTTTTAGAAAATCAAGAAGAACCAACGTAGATATGAACTCACATAGACTATGGTACCATGCTCAAGGTGGGCAGGTGTCTGCCAGATGGGGCCCCAGAACTGAGAGATGAAAGGACAAAAAGCTCTATCCCTAATGCAGAACCTTTCTCCAACTGATAATCATTCTCAAATAAAATAAATTAGATCCATGCAATTAAGTCTGAGAGGGGATACAAACCACTCACTCTTAAGGGCAAGTTTTATGGCCAACAGGAAGTGCACAACACACGACAAACTCAAGGCATCTTTGGAGGTCTTTGTTTCATTATGTTTTGCCAAAGCCTTTTATTTTAAATTTTACAGGTCTTTTGTGTATGTATTATGGTTTCTCATTTTGTGTTTTTATGAGATTCCTGTGTGTCTGTCTCTGTATCTCTCTCTGTCTCTCTCTGTCTGTGTGTGTGTGTGTGTGTGTGTGTGTTTGTGGGGGGTGTTTTTTCTTTGACTCTTTTTCTTCTGTTTTTTTGATAATACTCCAGTTTGTTTGGCATTGCTTTTATTTTGTTTTATTAATATTCTTTAGATGTCTGTTTGTTTTCTAAAGAGTTGTGGAAATGATGTGAATTCATATGTGAGAAGAGGCAGGGAAGATCCTGGAGGAGTTAGGGGAGGGGAAACCATAATCTGAAAATACTGTCGAAAAAAATCTATTTTAATAAAAGCAAAAATAATGGGAAATTATCAAGTGTATTTTGTTTAACTTGGCAAGAACTTACTTTTGTTACTTTGACCACTTTATTAAAAGAATCAAACTTGTTCAAGAGAATAATTTAAATCAGACTTTTGAGGAAATATAGGACTAACTCTCAAACCTTTTGCAAAATACTTTAGGAACAGGCAACATCAACAGTTACATTTTTTTGTACACACAATAGTGATTTGGGTTCTTGATTATCTGGAAGTTATTCATGCTCAACATCATCCTCATCTTCGCTGATTCTCTTGCTGCCTGCTAGTCTAACAGCTGAGATTCTCATGCCTCTTACAGACCATGCATTATGTCAGCATTGTGAGGGTGTCCTCCCTGCAACATCATACCGAAACTTGTTACAGTCCTAGAAAATCTTAGTGTAGCCACAGTCACAACAGGTGCAATTTCATTGCTGTTATTCCTTTGTTCATAGGCTTTTCTGGAAGTATGGAAGATAATGCTGAGTCATGCAGTTTTGTGAATAACTAGGTTTTTTTTTTCTGGAAATTATGCAACTCTTACAATAGCTTCACTAAGTAAGTTTCCGTTGATAAGTTAGTATCACATTTCTTACCCAGTTTCATAATTTTCAGGTTGTAAATAGATTTGGTAAGCATTCATGTATCACCAACTAGATAAATTTGCCTTGATAAGATAATCTCCCCGAACCTTCAAACTCATCCAGTCTAAAACTAGTCTTGGTTTTTAAGAGTGGGAAGAAAACTAAGAGAAAATTGATTTTTCAGATATTGATGGCCGACTTGGGAAGTGAACTGAGATGCTCTGGGCAGCACGACTAGGACAACTTTATAGCTTTTCTTTCCTCCTAGTAGCTTTGTGTCCCCTGGGAATAATTCTGTCTGAATCTTGTTACACACACTGTGCTAAGAGTAGGTGATGCTATTATTCTACTAATTAATGACAGCACAAAAACAGTTAAATATTAAATTTCTTCGCTAAAAAAAACAGATAAATACAAACAAAAATGTACTAATAAGAGCAAATAAAAAGCATACCTTTTAAAACTTCTACAGAAAACAATACTTATCTGACTGCAAAGCTGACTTTAAACTATTTTATATATACAATATCGTAAAAAAAGAAAATGCATATCTCAACCAATCACATAATCAGTGATGATCAATGGGAAAATTTCTGTGACCTATGACTTATCATTCTATGGTGCTTTATGAACACACACATATAAACACAGCACACATATTCACACACATACAAGTGCACACATAGGCATTTACATATAATATATATATATATATATGCATTTCACAGATGCATAGTAGTTAAATCTGTTAAAATAAAACTTCCTGATGAATTTTCCATTGCTTTTAAGTATCTTACAAGATAATTATTGTGCCTTGTACTTGCTGTCCCAACATCTATTTAGCTAATTCCTTATACGTCTATGTTTAAATTATTTCCAAAAATTTTGCTGTTTGACACAATGTAGTAATAACTTCTTATTGGCCCAATTTGCAAAAAGTATAATTATTTTGATGACAGAAATTATTACAAGTAGTACCGATAGGAGAAAGAATAAGCATTTTTAGGTTTCTAATAAATGTCACCAAGACAGAGTATGACATTGTGTATTCAAATTACCAGCAGTGTAGGCTCTAATACACAAAACCCCAATGGATTTTTAGGAATTCTCTTTGATGACTACAGGAATCTATGTCAGTGTTTTCTCAGCAGTGATTATCAAAATGTTTGTATATTGTCAATTTTGTAGATGAAAAATATATCTAATTTCCAACCATTATTCTTTATTAGTGAGATAAATGTTTTACACATAAATTGATTTTTTTGTTTTTGAAAATTTTATGCATAAGTGTTGCACCTGCATCATATATACACCTAGTCTTCCCCCTCTAATTTCTTCCATGACTTTTCTTACTTTATCTCAAACTCATGATCTTCTTTTTTATAATAATTATTGCACTAATATACACACAACCTGTGAAGTCCATTTGCTGTTGCTCCTATATAACTGTTTAGAAATTCAGAGATAAGTGCCAGTTATCCAAACTGAAGTGGTCAGTTCTAAATGCTAACAATTCTTACATCTTGTTTGTGTTGTTTTTAAAAATTAATAGTTATTTTCTAGAACCTATGACATATTGATGCTGAGTCCAACACATTGGAAAAAAATAAAAATACAAGTGTGTAAACTGAGGCTTTTTCTCTGAAAGCCAGTTCTTGAATAACCCACTCTGAGACTTAATATTAATTACACACTGGCCTATAGCTCAGACTTATTATTAACCAGCTCTTAACAATTTAGTTAACACATTTTTATTGTTCTATATTTTACCAGGAAGCTCGTGACTTGTTACCTCACATCTTGCTTCTCTGGTGGCTGCTGGTGTCTCCCCTGACTCTGTCTTTTTTTTTTTCTTCCTCTATCTCTGCTTGAATTTCTCACCTATCTATATTGCTACCTGTCATAGGCCAAAGCAGCTTCTTTACTATTCAGTGGTGATGTAGCATATTCACAGCATTCAGAGGGCCGTCCCACATCACAAGCGAACCACTCTAAAAAGGCAGTGAGAAGGGAGGAAGCCAGACACAGCACAGAATCATAAGCTTATTCTCACCACCATTTTTCCTGTCCTCTTCAAAGACAAATCCTAGCTGTCCAGTCATCTTTCAGGAAGTGCAATTTGAAAACTATCTGTCTAGTGCTTCTCCAGCTGACTTGTTCTCAACCACCATGGGATTTCTCTGTGGAACCATAGCAGTCTGAGTCTCCTAAAGATGGAGGAATTGAGAAAAAAAAATTTTTTTCCTGTAAAACATACTGTCCTCCTCCAGCTTTTCAATCATCTTTGAAACTGCTATAAAATGGTAAGGCTGATCAATAACAAGAGCATTTAAAGCCATCTTGAAAGGAAGAAACCTCACAGTGTTTGTCCTGGAATTCTAATTACAGTGAATGAGGACGCAATTGTTTACATGAGAAATGCCCCCATTTAGGCTGTGGTGTTCCTGGTTCCCCAGTTGGCCTTTGAAGGTACAGCCTTACTAGAGGAAGCCTGTCCTCGGAGCAGGCTTTGAGAGTTTATAGCCTTGCCCTACTTCCACTTCATCCTCTTGTCTTCTGCTTACAGTTGAGATATGATCTCTTGGGCTTTGAGTTCAAGCTTCCAGTGCCTCCCTGCTGTGATGGACTCTTGTCCCTCTAGAACTATAAGCAAAAATAAAGTTTTTCTTCCATAATATTCTTTGGCCATGCTTTATCATAGCAACAGAAAAGGAACTAATTTGCTGGTTTAAAGAAGCACTATAGAAAACATATTAGAAAACAACTATTTCATTCCAAAGTGAAGCTAATGAGAGTTGGGGCCAAAATAGTAACAAAGGCAATGAAGAAAAGTGGGGAAACGGAAGAACTTCTTACATAAGTTTGCAAACATATCTAGAAGCTGGTGCCAGGGGAGGAGGTAGGAGGAGTGATGGAAGTAAAGGAAAAAAAGGAAACTATAGAAGGTTCTGGAGTTTTATGGGCACTTAGGGTAACAGTGTTTCTGTCAGTTCACATGTGGCTCATAAGCATCCAAGCCAATTATTTTAACCCTCTGAGAAGATTCTTTCCTGCACTGGAAAATTTCCCAAAAATGCCTGTGTGACTCAGGTGTTAGAGGACATCAGAACATCTAATGAAACTAGGAATATATCAGCAGACTGTTACAAGTGTTTTTAAGACGGCACAAGAGAGACTTTGGCCAGTGAGAACCAGAGACCTCACAGTGGGTGGGAGACAAATATGCCCTGCACGAAGACCTTAAGTGAGGAGTTTATTGAGAGAATGGTAAAGGGAGGGGGAGGGAAAGAGAAATCCAGAGGAAGAGGAAGGAGAGGCAAGGATCAACCTGCCTCTTCAGAAAAGCAGTGAGAAATGAGAGCAGGAGTGGGCGGAGCTTGTCTCTTAAAGGGACCTTTTAAACCTGTGTACCTATGTAGTGATGTAGCAACCTAGGACCCTGGACCAGTCAGGGTAATGCCTGGGTGCATCCTGCCAGGTGACTGGGGCATTATACTAATGTCTGAATCCTACTAATAAGATTAAGGGTAGCATTCATTCAATCTTCTAATTAAAAATGTTTTCTGAGATATGTTATTTTAAATGGAAGCCATTTATTATTGTATACCTTTAAATGAATCCTGTCTTAAACATTTTAGCAAGAAGTTAGATGGAAACTTAGTTAATTGGTTCATTTTGACATAGGAATAGGCCTAGCAACCAGAACATAGAATCTCCAAATGTAAGGTAGAAAACAGAGACAAGCAGATCTCTGAGGTAGAGGCCATCCTGATCTCCAGTTCAAGAGAAACCCTGTCTTGAAAAAAGAATAAAGAAAAGAGACAATTGAGTTTAAATCGAGTATCTGTTCAACATAAAATCTTGATCTAAAAGTTGTTTTGTAATGGCCAGAGGTACTTCAAAACATAGTGCAAGTTTGCCATACAAAGTTTTTAGAGAATGATGGAAAAACAGTATCTATAACATTGGTTTCTAGGCTAATGCTTTGATTTGCCTCTTGGTTAAATAAATGATGATGTGTAAAAATTGTCCCACTGCACCTCAAATTCTCCTTCATGAAGGAGTTTCTACAATGTTGCGGTTTGTACCTAACAGTAACCAAATGCCAGTGGAAGGACCCAAGAGTAGTTGTCCCGTATGCTATTCACCTGATTTCAAGCATGCGGCCCTGCTTCTGAACAGTAAGGGCAAATCGTAAGTATGTAAGAAATAACCAAGTGAAATTATTAGACTGTTTGAAAAGTCTTTTTCTTTACAGGAAAAATGCTTTCAGAAAGCAGTTCATTTTTGAAGGGTGTGATGCTTGGAAGCATCTTCTGTGCCTTGATCACTATGCTAGGCCACATTAGGATTGGTCACGGAAACAGAACACACCACCATGAGCATCACCACCTGCAAGCTCCTAACAAGGACGATATCTCGAAAATCTCAGAGTCTGAACGCATGGAGCTCAGTAAGAGCTTCCGGGTATACTGTATTGTTCTCGTAAAACCCAAAGATGTGAGTCTTTGGGCTGCAGTGAAGGAGACTTGGACCAAACACTGTGACAAAGCAGAGTTCTTCAGTTCTGAAAATGTTAAAGTGTTTGAGTCAGTTAATGTGGACACGAATGACATGTGGTTGATGATGAGGAAAGCTTACAAATACGCCTTTGATAAATACAGAGACCAATACAATTGGTTTTTCCTTGCACGCCCCTCTACTTTTGCTGTTATTGAAAATCTAAAATATTTTTTGTTAAAAAAGGATCCATCACAACCTTTCTATTTAGGACACTCTGTAAAATCTGGAGACCTTGATTATGTGAGTGTAGATGGAGGAATTGTCTTAAGCATAGAATCAATGAAAAGACTCAACAGCCTTCTTAGTGTTCCTGAAAAGTGTCCTGAACAAGGAGGGATGATTTGGAAGCTATCTGAAGATAAGCAGCTAGCAATCTGCCTGAAATATGCCGGAGTATTTGCAGAAAATGCGGAAGACGCCTATGGAAAAGATGTATTTAACACCAAATCTGTTGGGCTTTTCATTAAAGAGGCAATGACTAACCACCCAAACCAGGTAGTAGAAGGATGCTGTTCTGATATGGCTGTTACTTTTAACGGACTGTCCCCTAATCAGATGCATGTGATGATGTATGGGGTGTACCGCCTTAGGGCATTTGGACATGTTTTCAACGACGCCTTGGTTTTCTTACCTCCAAATGGGTCTGAGAATGACTGACAAAAAGCAAGAGCATGTATTTGCTAAGCACATTAAGACACATTACCATGGTTTCTAACTGATATGGCATCTAACACAGAAGCGTGTTTCTTTTTCTTATCTGGTCACGCTGGCATAATCACACATTGACGTCTACTTGTACATTTTCAATGGAATGGCATTTGTGAGAAATTTTAATGTGTTAGAATTAAATGTTTTAAGAATAGCAATTTTGCAAATACATATTTATAAATATTATATTTATGTGATAAAGACTAAATTATAGACATTAAAATCTGTGATGTAGCTTTGCTTATTAGTTTTAAAATTTTAATGTATCTTTTTAGCTTCCTAATATATGCAAATGAGATCTCTAGTGAATTTGTGATTAAAATAATACTTTTAGCCCTGTGTTTCCTTTACTTCTCTGTGGGGACAGGGATGATTGAAGGAGGTAGGAGGAGGATCTCACTGTGTGGTCCAGGCTGGCCTAGGCCTGGCAGTTCTCCTTAGCCTCCTGAGTGCTCGTGTTAATGGTGTGCGCCACTCCGCACAATTGTTTCCTTTACTTTGTTTGCATGTAGATTTGTACTCTAAGCCGCATCACTGCCAACAGGTTTACTCTCCTAAAATAAACAACAAAGCAATTAAAAAAAAAAAAAGAAAACAGCCTTCAATGTGTTTCCCCTTAATTCTTGTAATAAATATATAAAGAATAGCTATGCCACAAAACATTGCTTTTAATATTAATTTATTAACTTGTATTTAATACAAAGCAACAATCATCTATCTAGCTGATTATTTTTTCTATTCTTTTCCTGTTTGGAGTGACTCCAAAAAGCATAAGTAGAACGAATAGAGACAATTCATAGCAAATAACTATTGTCTGACCAACCTATGAGTAACTAAAGCTCTGTTGCTTAGTAGTTTTCTGGCCATGAACAAATTACTTTTTCTCTGAAACTCACTACCTTCTAGCATAGACATGACAATAATGTCTATTTGAAAAAGTGGCTATGAAAGGCAATAAGAAAATACCCACAAAACACCAATTTCCCTTACCCATAGTTTATAGCCAGTAATAATTATTTTAATTTATATACTCTAGCAATTCCTATGAATATGAAGTTGAATATCATGAGAACTTCATAGTGGCAGAGGCTAAAAGTGCTAAAAACAGATTAGCACCTGTGATAGTTAAAAGTGGTAACGACTTAAGTGAGAGACACCTAAACTAAAGCTCTCTATCTGTGTGTGGGTTGGGGAGTCATTTCAAAAGACATGAACAATCAAATGAGGACACCGAATAGGGAAGCCTACGCCATCATTGGCCCTTTGGCTAAGAGTCTATATAAAACAGAAAGAGTATAGTAAAGGTGAGTTGACCCATTCACTTCTGCTGGAGGTGGGACAGCAGATTCCAGGCTACCCTCAATTGGGACTCCAAAGCCCACCTCAGGAGTGCCTTGGGCTGGGCTTTTAGGTCTTCTGTCATGAACTGAGAAGCATATCATCTATTTCCCTGCTTTTGAAGGGTTTGGATTATAAGCAAGCCAAGCTCTGAGATTTCTAGATTTTTCAGTTTATCCACTGCCTACCATGGGCTTCTCAGATGCTTAATCCCAAGTTAAATTTTCCTCTAGTTTATTTGCTCATATAGCAATATTTACATCTCTTGTTGCATCAACCATATCTATAGTCCAGCATTTTTTTTTTTTTGGTTTTTCGAGACAGGGTTTCTCTATGGCTTTGGAGCCTGTCCTGGAACTAGCTCTGTAGACCAGGCTGGTCTCGAACTCACAGAGATCCTCCTTCCTCTGCATCCCAAGTGCTGGGATTAAAGGCATGCGCCACCATCGCCCGGCTCCAGCATTTATTTTTATACAGTCATATAACAATGTTTTGATTAACAAAGGGCTGCATACATGGTCTCATAAAAGTATGGTGAAGGCTAGGGAGATGGCTCGATGGCTTGTCATCCAAGTGTGAAGATCAGGATTCAGATTCCCAGAACCCATGCAAAACCCTGATGACAGTGGTGACCAATTTGCAATCCTAGCATGTGAGAAGCAGAGATTCCCTGGAGCAATCTGACCAGTAGTTAGAGTAACCTAATCCAATCTTGAGCACTGGGGTCACGGGAGAAATTCTTTCACAATGTGTAAGGTAGAAAGCCATTCCACTGAACACCTGGCATCAAGTTTGAGCTTCCAAACACACGTACACACATGTACATTAGCAGTCCCCATATACATGTGTCCTCAGATTCATACATGAACATATACACAGGCACAGAAGTACACAAATACAAAGAGATGAAAAACTACAGCAAAGCTTTTAAATTCTTATGTTTGGCTGAAAACGCAACATTGCACAGCTCACTGTACTCATGTTGTTGTGGAAATAAAGATGTGTATAAATTTCCAACAATAGTGGTACCAGAAAGTATAACTCATACTAGGCATGATGAAACACACCTGTAACTCCTCAACTCAGATAATGAAGCAGGAAAGTTGTGAGTTAGAGGTTAACGTGAGCTACAGAGAGAGACTTTGCCTTAAAATGTAAAATGCCAAATATCATACAAACAACTATATAAAACAACAACGTGATATATGTACAGTAATGTGCAATAGCTGGTGTGGTAACAAAATGATTCTGCTATTTTATATATTTATTTCGCAATGTTTTATTGTTAATCAGAGTCTGATCCTTCTACTCACTAAAGTAAAATTATTTAAAGCACTATGCAGTGTTACTGTCAACAAAGTAAAAACTGTCCTGCTTATGGAACTTCTTAATTATATCAAGCGATTATTCTAAACCATCCCTGATGTATGTAGAGATATGAGATTGATGATACATTTATAAGAATGTATGCCTCTTACCAAGAAAAGTGTGGTTATCTGTCATATACATACTTTCTTAGTAACTCTGTCTTTCTAAAGAAACCTAATATAGCATGGTTCTGAAGTGTACTTTTTCAATATCCTTATTTATTTGTTTGTTTGCTTGCTTGGGGTTTTCAAGACAGGGTCTTTCTGTGTGTAGCTCTGGCTGTCCTGGAACTTGGTTTGTAGATTAGACAGGCCTGGAACTCAGAGGGATCTGCCAGCCTCTGCCTCCTGAGTGCCGAGATTAAAGGTGTGTACCACCATATCTGGTAAACCTCTTTGTTTATACAATACATGAATTACATGTATTGCTTCATTTTTCTTTTATTTTCTATGCCTACATTCCCTGTCCTGTAACTTTGTAGCAAGTTGTTTCTTGATATAGCAACTTTAAACATCAAGAATAAAGAAGTGATAAGCTGCCCATTCTAAATGTGTCCTCATGTTTTCTTTCAAAGACTAACAGGAGCTGGAGAGTTGGAGCTATGTGGATGACAGACAAAATAAAAACAAAACAAATTAACAAACAAAAATCTCACCTTACTCCAATACTTGATTATTCATCATAAGGGCATCCGGAGCTAAAATGTGTCACACAGTGTACCCCTTTTGTAAATCAACCCCACCTACAAAATGTTCATTGTGATAAGTCGTGGGTCTGATTCAGGGGCCCTGGCTTCCCGGGAAAGCTGGCCATTCCTCTCACTGGACATTGCAACAGGTGAACTGATGCGGCTGCCGGCCCCTGCACACCCATAGGAGAGCAACCCCAGCACTTGGGAGAGAAGGCCCATCCCTAACCACAGGCAAGGGAGAACTGGCTCTGATGTCATGGGCCTACAAGAGCTGGCTCTATTCGCCTAAGATAGGGGTCCCAATGGCCTGAACCTATTCTACCACCCAGACCTACATCCTGGGCCTTGGGTTGGCCCACCCTAACATCTGCCGTATCAATGACCACGCGCTGGAGTGCATGAAGGGTATGGTCCTGCAGAATGATACCCGAAGGATCTCTGTGACTGGGGCAACAACAGAATACCCAAGAGGAGTTTTGAGGAGGGTCCAGTGATATGGGAGGTTTTAAAAATTTGAAGCATGGCATTGTTGTGGCAAAATATTAGAATATTATTGGTTATTCTATATTTGTATGTATGTATGTGTGTATATACATTCATAACCAGAATATCTTGTAGAATACACACATCATATATATTTATCCATATATACAAATCATATTTTTATAAAAAGATTAAAATAAAATTATGGTTGTGAATTAGGATCATAAATTTATCAAAACACAATCTAACATAATGAACTTTAAGAACTTCAGAGTATTAGATGTTGTGTACATAATATATACATCTATGAATATATAGCACCTGCACACAATATTAAAAGTCTTTAAAGAAATGGTTTAGAACAAACCAAAAAAGAGAAACGTTTGTTTCCCCACACATTAAGATGCAGATTGTGTGTTTCCCAAAGTTTGTGTTAATAGTTTTGTGAGATTGTCTTTCAACCTAAATTCATTCATAACTCCAATGCCTATGCACTTGTCTATAAGTTGATTCACAGACCTTTTCATAACATCTAAGAGATGTAATTTCTGCAGTGATCATGAATTATAACACCAAAGTGACTTTGATATCATTTACTAGAAACTGGGAATTAGAGTTGATATTCTAGATAAATGCAAATTAAGGCAAAATCTTTTCTTGTAATGATATGTTCATTTTGAGTAGTCGACAATGTAGTAACTCTTGTGTATGTTTCAATGTGCATGTACATTCTGAGGAAGGTAATAAAATGACCATTTTACTCAGTAAGTTTAATAAGAAAGGACCAAACCAAGTGAGGGAATGCTTGACTGTTTTGCTGTCAGACCCTTAAGAACTACTTTTTCCCCCCTGGAAACCTAAGGCAGGCCCTGGGTAATTTTGTGGAAATCGTCACATGAGATCCAAACAGCGAGAGGACTTTCAAACAGAGAATGTATCCTGCTTGGAAACAATCACCCTGGAATTCTACAGAGATGGGGAATATTGCTCCCAGTGTTCCCAGGGGAACTGAGCTGTCCAACACAAAGACAATTTTTCAGCAGCTCTGCTGAATGAAATACCTCCTACTTCTGAGTCCCCAAAGGAGAGAAAATGTTTTTCTGTTCTAGAGGCCGTCAGTCATGCAGCCGTGAGCCGGAGTCCTCACACATGACTCTCTTCCACCTCTAATCTCTTTTCACAGTGACAAATGAATCACAGAAATCAATCTCAAGTCTGACTCTGAAAATTTTTCCAGAGGATTTTTTTTTTAAGGTAAAAACAAGAAACTTAAGATTTCACAGTAAGACACAGACAAAATGGATGTGATCTTTAGCTGATGCCAAGTGTGTCATGATGGGCTTTGGGACGATCTGTCACTGTGGAGAAATCCCTGAATCCAGAGCTAGAACTAATGAGAGTCTGAACCACAAATCCCTTAGCCCATTAGACATGCGAGTTTTCATTTGGGCAACTTCTTTAAAACTTTGTTTCCTCACTTATCAAAGAAGAAAGCACAGTGTTCATACCGCATGATGGGCATCAGTCTTGGGTTTTTGTTTTATGTTTTTTCTTCACATTCTAACAAAAGTATTGATCAGGCCGGGCAGTGGTGGCGCACGCCTTTAATCCCAGCACTCGGGAGGCAGAGGCAGGAGGATCTCTCTGAGTTCGAGACCAGCCTGGTCTACAAGAGCTAGTTCC
>NW_004949102.1:2572530-2581963 GCF_000317375.1 Microtus ochrogaster | reverse complement strand
CCACAGAGAAACCCTGTCTCGAAAAAACCAAAAAAAAAAAATTATAATAATAAAAGTATTGATCAGAAGTCAATAGTCTCCATGTAATCACACAGCCATCTTACATTATATGACTTTATAATACCAAATGGAGTTTTTCTGCACCAATATGTTTTTTCTATCTCCCTAATTAAATGATTTACAGCATTTCTTTCTATCTATTCCTAATTCATTCTTTAGTTCTGAGCACACTATTCAGTTCATAGAAAGAACACACTAATTATAATAAGAGGTAGTCCAGCTTATAGTGAGGAATGAGACACTGCTGTATTTGTGTGGATGAGAGGCACTGCAGAAATCATAACAAAACCAAGACCAACACTATTCCACACGTTAGCAAAGCTTGATATGTCTGTGGCTCTTTCTCCTACAGAACCTACTCTTTTGAGGCAAAGCAGAGTATGTTGATGAAACTATACTCCGCTCTGTCTTCTTATTAGATGAAATTGCTGTCAGGTTAGGAAAGATTTTAGTGGTTGCCGAGCTCCGGTTGCTACTCATTAGAAAATTCTGAAGCCAAGAGCAAAAGAGAAGCCGAGAGATTGGTTAAGTTCATTTCTCTGCTTAACAAAAGTCTCATTCATAGCCTGAAATGACACTGTTTGCCTTATATTAAATTAGCTGTCTTTGAAAGAGGCATATATAATTTAGGACACCAAACAGAATCAGTGGAAACCTCCCTTAGCTAACAAACCTCTGAGGAATGACTTGATCCTCTGTGATAAATAAAATACAAGTACATCCCTGAGTTGAACTTTGATGGACCCTTACTAAATGGGAATAATAGTAAATGTAAAACTTATTTTCTCTCACGGACTTACAGCAAGGCTCTCTTTTTGGCTCTACTATCTTTAATTTCATTTTCCATCCTCAGAACAAAAATCTGTGTCTAGGTATGTGTGTGTGTTGTGTTGCATTTTGGTTTTGTGGTTAAGCAACTCTAAAATCATTCTACATCTCCCAGGATGACACTAGTTTTAAAACAAAATCCACCGATAATGACATATTATACCAGAGTTACCCAAGCTCTTATGACTTGAAAAGGAGCAAGAGCAAAAATGTGAAAAATGTTAATACTTTTAAAGTCCATATTGCCAAATGAATAGAAATTTTGCATCTTAAGATATAAGCATTAATAAAACATGTGTCATTTCATTAATGCATTATTTTTCAAACCCTGTGGGTGGTTTTTACTTCATATTTTGATAAAAACACCATTACAAAGGTCTTAGCTTATTTATATAGCACCATCTTCTGGTACATATTAAGAAAGCAATTGGTCTTGTCTAAAAACAGCATTGAAATCATTTAAAGAATGTAATGAAAAATTGATCATTTTAAAAACTTGCTAAGAATTGCATTTTACAGGGTGTTTTTGTTAACATTTTATTGTTATATTAATTTACTATTTGTTAACCTGGGTTTCTTAAAAACAGTTATTGTCAATGGTAAATATTCGATTCTGTATAAAACTATACAGAATATATGCATTTTGTATGTGGTATGTAACTTTATATAAATATATAATCACCTTATAAAATTATGCATATTCATATTACTCTTGAGCATTATATGTGCAAGAGCAAAAATATAAAAACTCATCAGCAGCAGCAGTAACAGAAGAAAAATAATTAAAATTAAACCACTTTGCATATATTTTAAAAAATATTCATGAGATTTTTGAGATTTTTCTTTGTGTTTTGATCATATTCATACCCTCCCCAACTCCTTCCAGATCTCTCTCCCTTCTCTATGCATTTAATTTTGTATCTTTTGTTGTCCACAAAAGATTGTGTTGTGCAAATATTCTTGGATGTGTGGTTGGTTCACTTGCTAGTGGCTAAACTCTTGGTTGCCCTGTTGTGTCTAGAAAGTCATCCGATGCCTCTGGATGTTACAGTTCCCACTGTTCTTTACATTCTTCCTGGAGCCTTGGGAGGAATGATGTTTTAAGTATGTTCCTCTTAGACCTGAAGACAGTGGCCTGAATTTCCCTACATTAATCAACAATAAAGGCATTCCCCATAGACATGAACAACCCAACCTGGCCTAGATTATATTGGTAGGATATTTTAGATGGTGTCAAGTTGAACATTAAAGCAAACTGGTACAAACAGAAAATACTAATTTTAATTCTGTTATTAATTACTAAAGAGTCTTATGCAATGTGTTTTAATCATATTCACCCACCTACCACAATTCTTCCCAGACCTTCCAATCCCCATTTTTACCCTCTCAAATTTATGCCCTCATTTACTTTTTTATTTCAAGACCAATTTGTGCGATGCAATATACTTCATTACATCTAGCTACACTCAGAGAAAACTGTCTCTCCCCTCCCAGGAGCTAACAATTGTCGATTGCCCCACAGCTAGGGGTGAAGTTGTATGCTCAACTCCCTTCTCCATGCTGGGATTCATTCTGACTTGTGTTTGTGTATGCCGTTGCAACTGCTGTGAGTTCATTAACTTTGTTGTACCAGGAAAATAATGTTTCTTTGTAATCTCCCATCTCTTCTCGTTCTTACACTATTTTCAACCCTCTTCTGCAATGACCCCTTAGCTTTGGGGGAGGGGGCAGGTAAAATAGATGTGTTCCCTTTAGAGATGAGCATCCTGTGTCTGTTATTATTTACACCTCGGTCAGTTGGGGGCCTTTCATTTAATAACCATATACTGCAAATTGAGGATTCACATATGAGGTTTGAGAGATTCATTTATCTATGGGTATAAGAACTAGTTGTTAGGATTTAGTTGAACATTATGTCCATTTTTAAAAAACTGCTAAAAGTAAATAAATAAAAATTGATTGAAATACAAATAAATAAATAAATATTGGGTTTCCTCCTAGCACTTATGACCTATTAAGCCATAGTTTTGGGCCTGACACTTGTTCCACACATGGGATTAATCTTGTGGGAAAGAACTTAAATCCAATCAGAAAGTATTAGCTACTCCCATCATGTTCATGCCACTAATGAAAAAGTGGGCATGTCTCACCATGCCAGTAATGACTGCAACTTGCAAGTTCTGTAGCTGGGTCTAATTGATGATATTATTGGTCCTCTGATAACTTACATAAATTTTTCAGAATGAGGAAACCTAGCCAGTAAAGAGGGAGCTTCTAGTCAAGAACATATTCTATATTTTACTGCATTCTATAACTTGAATATGTGGTTTCTTTAGCCAAAGGATCTTACTGTGAAGCTCTCAGGAATGACTAAGAACAGTGACAATAGGCTGAAATGTTTCAGGAGTCTATGGAATCTCATTGGCCAGCAACTCCAAAAGAAGTTACTCATTGATGACATATTGCCTAGTACACAGGCAGAAATTTATCTAAGAATATGATATACCTCAAAGGAGATTACTAATGGTAGGTAGTATGAACAACTTATGTTGGAGACAATGTGGAGTTAAGAGAGCACTCCTTCACGTCTGGTGGGAGTACAAACTTGTACAACCACTTTGGGAATCAGTATGGTAGTTTCTCAGAAAATTGGGAATCAATCTACCTCAGGATCCAGCAATACCACTCCTGGGCATATACCCAAAACATACTCATTCATACCACAAGGACACTGACTCAACTATGTGTGTAGCAACATTATTCGTTATAACCAGAATCTGGAAACAACCAAGAGGCCCCTCAAATGGATAAAGAAAATGTGGTACATTTACACAATGGAGTATTACTTGCTTAAAAAAAATGACATCATGAAATTTGCGGGCAAATGAATGGAACTAGAAAAAAAAAAGTTCAGAGTGAGGTTACCCAGACTCAGAAAAGCAAACATGGTATGTACTCACTTATAAGTGGATATTAGATATAAGGCAAAGAATAACCAAACTACAATCAACAGTTCCAGAGAAGCTAGGTAACAATAAAGATCCTAAGACATAAATATAGATTACCCAGTGAAGAGGAGTTAGATGAGATTTTTTGTGTAAACTTGGGGAAAGGAGGGCTGTAAAGGGGAGGGGATGAGAGATGAGGATATGAGAACATGAGAGAACAGGATGGTCGAGGGGGGAGGGACGGAGTGGGAGAGCAATGAAAAGGAGATCTTGATAGAAAGAGCCACTATGGGGCTAGGGAGAAACCTGGTGCTAGCGAAACTCCAAAAAATCCACAACAATGACCCCAGCTAAGAGTCCTAGCAGTAGTGTAAAGGGAGCCTGAGCTGGCCTTCCCCTGTAATCAGATTGGTGAATACCCCAACTATCATCAAAGAGTCTTCATCCAGCAACTAACAGAACCAGATGCAGAGATTCACAACCAAGCACCACGTGGAACTCAAAGAATCCAACTGAAAAGAGGGAGGAGGTAATATATGGGCAAGGGAGGTCAAGATCATGATGGAGAAATGTACAAAGACATCTGAACCAAGCTTGTAAAATTCAGGAACTATAGACCAATAGTTGTGGTGCCTCCATGTGACTGAATTAGACTCTCCATGTGTGGGAGACAATATTGAAGTCTGGACCATTTGTGAGGCACTTGGAAGTCAGGCCAGGATCCATCCCTGGTCCATGAGCTAACTTATTGGAGTCCATTTCCTATGATGGGATGCCATTCTCACCCTTATTGAAGAGTGAAGGGTCTTGGTCCTGCCCCAACTTAATGTGTCAAACTTTGTTGACTTCCCATGGGAGCCCTTGCCCACTGGGAGGAGTAAATGGAGGGTGGACTGGGGGATAAAACGAGGGCAACAGGAGGAGGAGTGGGGACAGCATAGTGGATGGAATGCAAAATGAAATTTTAAAGAAAAAAAGGAAAAGAAAGAATGATTGAAAAACTGGACGTTTGGGCAAAATCTGGTGCCATGGTGAAAACAAAGACAATTAAAATTTGGAGAAGGTATATTAAAAAGCTAAAATAATGAATATTTATGAATTTTCATAGGAAAATGGAATTCAGTTTCTAAAAGTAAATTTGAAAGGCAGTATCAAGTGAATTCTACTAAAGGAAAAAAGTGAAACACAGTAGAAATGCACTGGCACCAAACAAAACTTGATATACATGGACAAACCACATATATTCCAATGAATTTTTGTTTGGAAAATAAAACTGGTTATTATACCTCAACTAAGAAGACAGAATTAAGGAATAATGAAAATATGCCATAATTTCTTAGTGAAGTGGCATCAGGTAATATCAATGTTTACCACCAAAGGGATGGAAGAAAAGGTATTGGAGACTAAAGATAAAATGGAATATACAAACAAATATGAAAAGAGAAATGTGGACATTATGCATTTGAGAGGTAGAAAGCTATGCTTTAGCGACTGTGCAGGGGGAAAGTAAAAATACCTTATGACCATGCCTTGCTGCTCTTGGAAGGAAAATCAAAACAGTGGGGTGGTATGATACACCTCATGGCATTTAATGTACAGCATAAATTCCCTAAGTATCTGCAATGTGCTCAAGATTGCTTCATTCAGCCAACTTTCCTAAAATACATCTCTGCATAAGTAGAAACTGATGTGAAACATGACTGTTTCTCATTAGGATCCAATTTTCTTAGTCTTTTAGCCCTGGAAGTGAGCTGCAATTCTATCCTTGAGATCCATGCCATGGGAATCTATTATAAACTAAGCCTTGGTACGAGATCCTGCTGGTATTTCAGGTAATAAATCCCTTTGGATGAGGTCAACACTACTTTAACTTTATTCTAAATTCTACATTCTACATGATAGTGGTATAAGGCTTCAGCCTCACATAGGAAATATGAAAGTAAATCCTCAAAAAAAAATCAGTTCAAATGTAATACCTAAGAAGTATTTTCAATACCATCATATAATGTTACAAATTTCTATTGTGTGACTGCAAACTACTGTCTCATGAGCTCTATGTACCGAATAAGAGCTGCCAACCAAGCTGAATTCAAAGCCAATTTCTAATTCATTACTTTACAGGGAGCTTTGAAATATGCTCATTTAAAAATCTGCTGCACAACAGCGAGTCTGTAATGCCCATGTAATGTTGCCAAGTATGAGAGCGAAGCGTGGATGTCGACACTTCATTATGGATATTAAATTCAGTCTCGCATTTCAGATGCACGTCAGACGTCACCACCTTCAAGGATTCACAAACGAGGAGATCCCATCTTCTCTAATGTGAATTATGAGAATGAGAGATATTATGTTAAACTATTCTTCTCTGGTTACACACCTGTGAAATATTCTTTTTGCATCCCAAATAGTCTGGACCACAGAGATTTCCCAAACATTCCATCCATCACTATAATATGGTTATCGCTAGGGTGTGATTTCAACAGTCAAAGGTGAAATGGAGCATAGCAGATCAGCACTTCTTACTAATGATTTCCGTTTGTTACACCCTTTAAGCTTGAGCATTTTTCAATGAGAATTACAGTATCCCATTTTTTTTTTCAAAATACACAATCCAAACTATAGCTCTTTATCTCTGTACCTATGGCTTATCTAAATAGAAACATATGAAAGTATTTACAGTGATGTTCTAAGTCAACTTTGCTTGTTCTCCACAGGTTAATTTGCAGGAAAATATAAAAGAGCAACTTTACCTAAGACAATTTATATCATTTTTTAGTACTTCAGCAACGTGCTAAGAGGTCAGCTTTTCATCTAAAGCTAAAGTTTCACAGTCAGTTCTGACTTCAGCGGTGATCTCAGAGCTCAGCTGTCACAAACGGTTGCAGTTTCTCTGTAGTCTTACTGTTCAAGGCATCTATGCTGTGAAATCAGTTTATAGCTGAGGCCTTTGTATGGCTTTCGACAATGTTTTCGGACAGTGGTGCCAAATCTAGAGGATATTTCCATACTGAGTTCTTGAGCGGCTTATGGTATACTGAGAGCTAAGATAATTAGACAAATGTGGTCCATTTTAAAGTGAGAATTATACATTTTAAAGCCCTTAAATTATAGGTCATCTGTTCCTACCAACCAGGACCACATTTAATAACCAGTAGGCTAGAAAACATTTTTAAAACTATATGTGACACACACTGATGACTTACACAGCCAATGCATTATTCCTAACTCTTTTATTACCATTTCATCATTCCTGACTAATTGCATGTTCTGACAGTTTCCATAAAATATGTGATACCAAATAATAATTATTGACTATTCATCCTGCAGAGGCAGCAAGCGTAGCCGGGGGAAATATGTCCCTCATGATACATCAGCAAATGCTATTTAGTATTTTGTAATTCTGTGTTAATTTGGATTTCAGCCATAGTTGGAGAATTTGTGCATTAAAATTTCCCATTTTAATTGACATCCTTAAATACTTTCACTGGCTCATTAAAAATAGCTCTATCGATTATTTTAACAGCTACCTTCTTCATATATTAAATTTTTAGTTTAGCTTATAAGGGAAATGTTCTTACTCATAAAGAGAAGCTTGGGATTTGGCTTGTTGTAACTAGACATTGTGTCTTGATAGCAGTTATGTGTGTCCTCAAAACAGTTTAATTTCTACTTAATATAATTACAACTTATTGTTTTGTTTGAGTGTGATGTATGTATGCTAAATGAATCTTCCTGTGATAGAAGATAAAGACCATTTTGCAACTCACACGTGTTATACCAGCAGTTCATCTATCTTCACTGATGTATTCAGAGAGCGCAATTAAATCACAAGAGAGCCTTCCAATGGTTATACTGAGGTGGTTTGAATAGGAATGGCCCCCACCAGCTCAAATTCTTGAATGTTCAGTATTATTAGGAGGTCCGGTCTTGTTTGGGTAGTTGTGGCCTTGTTGGAGAAAGTGGAAGTGGGCTTTTGGGTTTCAAATGCTCAATCCAGGTCCAGTGTCTCTCTCTTTCTACCACCTGGGCATCTGGATACAGAACTCTCAGCTCCTTCTCCAGCATCATGTCGGCCTGCTTACTGACGTGCTCCTGACCGTGCTGATAATGGACTAAACCTCTGATCCTGTATGGCAGGCCCATTTAAATATTTGCCTTTATAAGAGTTATCATGGTCATGGTTCCTCTTCATAGCAATAGAACATTGACAAAGATATACTTGAATCCCAACAAAGTCAGAAATCACCCATGACTGTTCACTGAATTTGCAAGTAAAACTCACTAAGTTTTTATATACATTCTTATCTTTAACCCAGTAATGCAATGAGCCCAAAGATAACGTGATCTTTTAAGTTGCATGAAAATATAGAGCTGTCTTTCTGAATAGGTCTTTTTTCTGAAATAACTCAAGTATGGCGTTGGTTTTGATATCGGCAGTGAAAAAAAAATAACATTGTACTGTCCAATCCTGCAAAACTAGTATAACATAATCTGGGGCTAAGGATATAGTAACATGTGTTAACTACTTAAAGGAAACAGCCTTAATATGGTGAGGCTGTCATCAAAAGATGTACTCCTGGGCATGTACATTCTGTACATCTGTGTAAATAGACATTCCTTACCTTAGAGCATTAGTAAAACACAGTGGAAAACTGGCAGCTTTAAATGACGTTTGTGTATAATTTACTTTACACATATTTTATGAGAAGTCATGGTATTTTAAGACCTAGTAAAACTGATGGGGTAAAACGGACTTTATGCTCAACCAGGTTTATAGGAGAAACAGTATAATGAGAGTGAAAAGTTTCCTGGAAGATAATTTCATCTACCATGGTATAATAACCTTTCCATTTCTTCTGATAATATTCGGATATTGTGAATGGAGAGAATGATCTGTGTGAGCCTTAGCACAAGGATGTAACTCACAAGCAGCAGCATTTAAATAGGATAAGAGGAGAAAGATGCAGCAGAAACATTCGCTATTTTTTTACAGATATTCTTGCTTAAGAAAATCTGAGCAAGATGTGCAGAGTGAAAATTGTGTATTATGTCAAGCTGTGCCTTCAAAAGCAATAAAATTGGAAACAAGGTATGAAAGAGCTTTTGACCCTCAGTTGTCTGCTAGGTAGAGATGTTGTTTCTATATTTTCTCCTCTCTCTCTCTCTCTCTCTCTCTCTCTCTCTCTGATGTGGGTTTCCCCTCTGTATGCTGTGATTGTGCTTTATTGCCAGTGGTTAATAAAGAAGCTGCTTTCAGCAAGTGGCTTAACCGAGTAAAGCCAGGCAGAAAATCCAAACAGAGGTGTGGAGAGAGTGTAGAGTCAGAGAGTTGCCATGTTGCCCCTAGAGGAGAAAGATGTGAGCCACCAGCCTGAACCTTGCCAGTAAACCACAAGCCTCATGGTAAAATATAAAATAATATAAATGGGTTAATTTAAGATATAATGGCTAGTCAATAAGAAGTGTGAATTAATAAGCCAAGCAATGTAATGTAATAATTTAGTTTCTGTGTAATTATTCTGAATCTGGGCTGCCGAGAAACAAACAAGTAGTCTCTCTCCCTCTCTCTCTCTCTCTCTCTCTCTCTCTCTCTCTCT
>NW_004949102.1:2571070-2571830 GCF_000317375.1 Microtus ochrogaster | reverse complement strand
TATATATATATATATATATACATATACATATATATACATATATTCTTCTTCGATCTTTCTTTCCCTCAACCGGTCTTTCTTATCCACGCCTCTTTTGTTTCCCAATTCCTCCATTCTCTCACTAAAGACATTATCTTATCTGCATTGCAGAAGAAGTGTCACTTACTCATCATTAAAACTGATACAGTTTCTCTAGACACACAAGAATGCTGACCCCAAATAAAACTAATCATATATTAGCACTGGATCATATATAAGTGGTATATGAGACTTCTTCATTTTTTATTCATTAGTAAAGATTAAAGATCCAAGAGGAGAATAAGATAGGCTACAACACAAAGAAAATAAAACTTGGATTTTCAATGTCCACAGTATCTGCCTCAATTACTACCTTGAAAAGAAGTAATTATTCAACATAAGATATTGATTACTGCATATCTGGCTTTCTCATTGGCATTGGGTTATCATGTTCATCTTTTCCTATATTAAGACAATGTCTTTTCAATATTTAGAACTATAGTTAAGAATATATTCTCAAGTGTAATAACATCAAATACTTCCATAGTCATATTTTAAATATTTTATGTAAAATGTCTAGCCCTGTTTCTAATTTGACTACATGTGGTTCAAGGGTTGTATACTTGACATGGTTAACATCTTTAAAAATGAACATCTTTGCCCATGTGTTGTAGAGTACTTCCCACTTTCTCTTCTATCAGGTTCAGTGTGTTCAGACTGATATTGAGGTCTTTAATCCATT
>NW_004949102.1:2559449-2565780 GCF_000317375.1 Microtus ochrogaster | reverse complement strand
GGAGGAGGGGGAGGGAGGTGGGAGGCTGGGACGGAGCGGAAACTTTTTTTTTCCTTTTCTCAATAAAAAAAAAACATTAAAAAAAATAAAATAAATGAACTCAAGTTGTAAAAAAAAAAAACGCCAAAAGTTAAAACTAAAAATAAAAGAAATAGAGGTTAAAATAAAGCCACATAAAGATGGAAAATAAACAGAGAATCTTAATGCTGTCTGTTATTATGCTCTCTTTGAATTGTTTGAATGCTGAGGAAGGAGCAACAGCTGCTAAAAGATATTTGCTTATAAATGCTGCAGAATTAATCCAAGATAGATATTTTGAAAATACCTTGGCTTCAAAATTGAAGTCAAAAGGTATGTTACTTTGGAAAAGAGATTTTGTTTTTGTTTCCACATAAAATGAGAGGCTGTGGATTCATTCTGAGATAAAAAAAAAAATCCAGTTTGATCAAGGAAGACCACCGGAGAAATCTCTGGCAGGAGTGAATAGATGGCCCAGATGTCTGCGTTCTTCATCCAGAACAGGTTCAAGACTGCTGCCTGAGATGATCAAAACTCACAGGATACTTCATTCAGGACTTGATCATAACTCTAAATTTTCTTAAGGTCCCCATAAGATTATCAGCGCCCTTAACCAGCTGATACTATGCCCACATTCCCAAAAAATGGACTACGGATATTTTCCTTTTTTTTTAATTATATGATTGACAGAATACAGACAATTCTCCCTCACCATTACATTTTCTACTTTCTTCTAAATTATGTAATTAAAAATCAAATTATAAATAATAGTTGTTCTTGCTATCTAATTCATCATGAGGTCTAAAACGTGGCTGGACATTAGCTGCAGTCTGTATTTTCCCTTTCTTTTTAAATATTTATTTATTTCCTTATTTATTTATTCATTCATTGCATCTTTCATATTGTTCATCTTGATTCCATTTATCTCCCTTGTCCCATCACATCTGACTTCCATGATGAGATTCTCCTTTTTTACAACCTCTCCCCCAAAATAAAATAAAATAAAATTTGATAGAAAAAAAAAGGAGAATCTCATAATAGAAGCTTTAATTTGACACGCTGAGTCATGCAGCATACCCGTTAGTCCATATATGTTTACTTGGAAGTGTTCATTGCGAAGAGTCATTGGTCTCGTTCGAGGTCTGTGGTTTCTGCTATATCGATACTGGGCCCTCACTGGGTCTCCTTTTGGATATCCTGTTGTTGTCCTGTGTCCTGGAGATCCTGCAGCTTTAGATGTGCAGGACCTGTACCTTCATGTGCTCCATCCAGCAGATCATAGATGGAGTGGATGTTTGGGTGGGGCAACTCATAGCCCTGGCTCAAGGACTGGGTAGGTGTAGGGTTGGTCAGTCTGCCAGCTCTCCCCCATCCTCACCACCAGGGTGAGCTCTCCAGTGCTGCCCTAGTTAGTGCACCCTATGCAGCAAGGGGCAAAGGGTGGTTCTAGTTCTGCTTTTGAGGCCTCAGGACCAGCTCACACACACACACACACACACACACACACACACACACACACACACACACCCCGAGACCTCAAGGGCCAGCTCTAGTGTGTAGCTCATGCTCATGTTCTTGCGGTCTGCTCACTGGTGCCCCCATCCACAGGGTCAGCTCTCCTGTGCTACCCAGGCAAGGTGCAGGACCTGCTTTCCCAAGAGCTGCAGTAAGGATCAGCTCCCTTGTCTGCGGCAGTTGGCCAAGGGCAAGGCGGGGCATGTCTCCCTCACTCACACCACCACATGAAAGACAAGTGGTGGTGCCAGTTCTCCCGTGCTCATGTCTTCGGTGCCTGCTCAACCTATGCCCCTTCCCACAGGATCAGATCTACTATGATGCTCAGACGAGGTACAGGGCCTACTCTCTAGAGTACTGCAGCTGGTGAGGGCACAGACAGCTCTCCTATTCTCATGACCCCAGAGCAGCTCTTTCAGCCATCACAGGTAACAAGGGGTTGTGGAGGGAGCATCGTTCCCTCACCCACACTACGGCAGATGAGGAAAGAAGCCCCGTCTCCTGAGCTCATGTTCTCAGGGCAGCTCTCCTACACACCTATCTACAGGGGTCAGCAGGGGTCAGCTCTACTGTGCTGCACAGGTGGGGCACAGGGCCCATTGTCTCAAGTGCTGCAGCTGGTGAGGAGGTGGGGCAGCTCTCTTGCTTGTCACAAGTGACAAGTGGCAAGGGAAAGAGAACATCTCCACATGGCAGATGAGAGGGATAGGACCCGCTCTCTTGCTCTCATGTCCTGAGGGACAACTCATTCACACCCCCAAGAACAGGGTCAGCTCTATAGCTCTTCAAGTCCTGCAGCCAGTTAGGGATAGAGCCTGGTATGGCTGCCAGTGAGAGGTGGGGCCAACTTGGTACAGCCTTATCTTCTCAGTCTTTGCTGGTATCAGGAGTCCAGGGTATCAACAAAGACCTGGTATAGCAGGGCCATATACCCAGATATGGGCAGACAGGGCCCTTGGCACCCACCCAGGACAGATAAACACCATGGCCCTAGCTGACAAGTAAGTCACCCACCTCAGCCCACCGTGCCTCACCACTTTCACGTCTGCAGACCCCCGCCTTTGTTTACAGGACATGAACCATTCTCTCTCTCTCCCATACCACACCATGTATTTGCTCACTGTAATAGTTACCAACCACCTGGCACCAAAGGGCCAGGAGGGCCCATGTTTTCTCCTCGGCCCCAGCGGGCCTGCGTGTTTATCTCCTTGTCTGTAGTCAGTATTTTAAAAAAAAAAAAATAGGTTTATATAACTTTCTGTTGAGTCTTTGTTCCCCTTTGAAAATGATTGTTCATTAGCCATGCAGCAATCCTAGAAACATAGAGCTAATAGTCGGTGAGAACTTTTGTTTTACTTTTTATTTTATTTTTATATTACCAGAGGATACAATTAAGTTAAAGGGATATGCATTAGCCTGCATTTCTCAGTTAGACCTTTATCAATTTACAATGGGTTCTACATTTTGAAGCAATCCTTAAATTTTCTTTGCTTAAAGTTGCTGGATTCTTCTTAAAGGAATTTGTCAAAAAAGATAATGAGGGCAGAAGCAATACCTTTGAGGAGGTTCACTAACAATTGACAAGGGTTAATTACCATATTTAAAGACTATGAGACCACAAATATTATTAAACATTAAGAGATTACATCGTTATCATTGGCTTGAGGATGAAATGGCACAGGTTAAGTAGAGGCTGGTGGTGGGGAAGGGCTGATGAAGGAGGATGCTTTCCCTCATCCCAATTAGCTTCACCCTGATAGAAACTAGCAATAGTGTGTCAAAATCAGGTGGGGATATGTAGATAAAAGATAGCAACCACACAATGGACTCTAATTTTTTTCTTTTTTAATATTAACTGGATCAAAATCTGTAGTGAAGTATTTTAAGAAAACTCTACAGAACCTCTTTTACCAAGGTTTAAATATCATCTTTCTATGTTCATTTACATGGAATAATTTGCAAATTTATAAATCCTCATGATATTTTTTCCTAACTTTGTTAAAAAATTTAGGAGTCATTACGTAAGGACTGAAGTAACAAAATAATTGGGAAATCTTGTAGGTGACAGCTAATAAAGGAACAGCTCTTTAGTATCGTAGACTTTGGAGCCCAGTTTAAAAAAAATATCATGAGGATTTATAAATCGTCAACAACAGGAATTTACCTTCTTGTACTTAACACAACCATGTTTGAACTGTTGCTTTGTAAAACTCTGTACAAATTTTGCTATCAGCTTAAAATAAATTGAAATGAGTAATTGTTTTTACCTGCTTGATGGTCACTGGGTTAATTTTTATGCTACAATTTTGACTCTTCCTGAAATGAGAATTTTTAAATGAGTTATACATGCTATGATAAAAATTTGAGCCGGGCGGTGGTGGCGCACGCCTTTAATCCCAGCACTCGGGAGGCAGAGGCAGGCGGATCTCCATGAGTTCGAGGCCAGCCTGGTATACAAGAGCTAGTTCCAGGACAGGAACCAAAAGCTACAGAGAAACCCTGTCTCAAAAAATCAAAAAAAAAAATTGAGTTAAAGGTCCCAACTCCTCCCCTTCAGAGAAAATATATCTGAAAATAGGTTCTCTCATGAGAAAACTTGCTATGACTTCTTTCTTTGGTTTTTGACTATTTCACATACATTGGCAAATTAACAGTTATATTTCATTTTCCACATTTTATCTACTATTTCTATACATCATGGTTTTGTATGGAAAATACAGATGAGAGATGAGATCAGTCTTTTTATTATTGGGAAATATTTGCAACTATTGATATCACAGCAAGCCAAATGAAGTGATTTTTAAATTGTTTGGGGGTTTGCATTTATTTATTTATTGTGTGTTTGTGCATGTCAGAAGACAATTTGTGGGAGGTAGTTCTACCCTTCCACCATCTAGGTTCTGAAGATCAAATTCAGGTTGCCAGCTAGGCAAGAAGTACATTCACACACTGAGGATTTTAGTGCTACAGAGAAGTTTTAATTAGTGGGAATTCAATTACAGGAAATTTTGTTTTTTAAAAAAAAGCTACACTTGCACTTTTGTTCTAGTTTTAGCTTCCAAAACATAAAAGAGTTTATTTAATGAATAATTGTAATAAAAAAGCCTTAATAAGAGCACAAAATATCTTAAATTTATTTTTCTAAGTAAAACAATTTGTGAAATTGCTACAATTATTTCTGTGTGAATAACTTTCTCAACACATTGTGTCCACTTTCAGGAAAAACAATATAGGTATTCTCTATATTAATTTCTTCCAAATATCTCTCATGACGTTGTGTTTTATAGTCAAATGCTCTGCTTTCTCCATCTTCATAATCTCAGCGTGGAAATGCTAATGTGTCATAAAATGTATAATAAACCATTGTCAGAGGCAAGCAGGTTGTTTCTATGCCTGAAGTTATTACAGTTCAATTAATTTGAAATTAATGCTCAATTACATTAACAGATCATATTAAACACACTTATCATAACACCTTCTGGTTCCATGAATTGTTATAAAACAGAACCTTTATTTTAAGACAGTGGCACAGAGAGAAGCCAAAAGTATCTCATTTTAATGGCATATTACAATTTTCTTCAAAACAATACATTCAATGTGGTCTCATATCTGATTGCACAATTCTATTGTCAGCCTGAGTTGACCTTGCTCTCACCTTACTCACCATGTATACCTGCTCCAAAACCCTACTTAAGATGGAAAACTTCATAACCCTATAGAGGAACTTGCAAAACAAAGTCTGTAGAATCCCCCGCCTATCAGCTTTCTCTTGTCTATCCTCGGTGGCTTGTTGGCTTCTCCTCGAGTGCTAACGTTAGCTAAAACCAGGCCCTTTCATGTGTAAGAACACTTTTCCCTACGAAATAACGACCTTCGGGCTCACACTCATCAGAGCCCACATGCCTTCATAGTATGAAGATCTGAGTCTCAGTTTGAGACTAAAATTGATGTTTTTATAATTACAAAATTAGCAACTTTCAACCATAACAAAGAATTTCACAAATAAGCCAAGCATTTTATTGGGAATTAAAGACCTAAAATGAGTAAATGTTTCTCTGACAAGAAATAGTTTACAGAGAGAAAATAGCAGGGAAGGGAAATGACAAATAACAGTAATTTGCTACTCTGTGTCCGGAGCAAAGATTCAGGAGATGAGGTTGAAAGGATAGAGGGAGAAACTCGCGCTGCTGAACAAATTCAGAGGAATATTATGTCTGTTTTCACTTTCTTCTGACTCTGCTTACCTTTTAATATGTGACATTTTAATCTTAGTATTTTAAAATTGATTTTTTTTATGTGTTGTTGCCTGGCATTTCATTAGGGTATTGAATCCATTATATATGGCATATTGATCTTCAGTATTCCCTTATCTAATACATTCATCATTACATAAAAGAAAAAGATAAAAATTATTTTTGTAACTGTTCTTTGGGGTATTTTTAAATATATTTTGACCAGTTTGGGGGCATTTTGCTCCCTGCTCTTCATCTATCAATAGTGTTTTCTAGGTCACAAATTTAAACCAAATCATATGACTTAATCTTCTGGAAACCACATAGACATGTGTTTAACTCTATCAGTTCCAGCATGCAGATGTTTGGGTCCAGATGAAACAGGGCACTGGAATAAAAATTCGAGCTAAGTATTGCTATAGGATAGGGTCATTTCAGGTTCCCTATCCTCAACTGCCCAAGGAACTAACTGGGGACATCTCCTTGGGCTCCTGGGAGCCACTCTAGGTTCAAGTCTCTTGCCAACCCTAAGGTGGCTCCCTTAACTAAGAATTGTGCTTCCGCGC
>NW_004949102.1:2557692-2559179 GCF_000317375.1 Microtus ochrogaster | reverse complement strand
AGAGACAGAGACCCACACTGGAGCACTGGACTGAGCTCCCAAGGTCCCAATGAGGAGCAGAAAGAGGGAGAACATGAGCAAGGAAGTCGGGACCACGAGGGGTGCACCCACCCACTGAGACAGTGGGGCTGATCTATTGGGAGCTCACCAAGGCCAGCTGGACTGACTGAAAAAGCATGGGATAAAACCGGACTCTCTGAACATGGCCAATAATGAGGGCTGATGAGAAGCCAGGGACAATGGCATGGGGTTTTGATCCTACTTCACGTTCTGGCTTTGTGGGAGCCTAGCCAGTTTGGATGTTCACCTTCCTAGATATGGACGGAGTGGGGAGGACCTTGGACTTTCCACAGGGCAGGGAACCCTGACTGCTCTTTGGACTGGAGAGGGAGGGGGAGAGGAGTAGGAGGAGGAGAAAAGGGTGGGAGGAAGGGGAGGGAAATGGGAGGCTGGGAGGAGGCAGAAACTTGTTTTTTTCCTTTTCTCAATAAAAAAAATAGAAAAATAAAAAAATCGAGCTAAGGAGACTCTGATAATGTTGTTCCTATTAAATGTGCAATAAAATAACTCATGTAGAACCCCTTATTTAACCTGAGTTCTTACCTCACTAGATCCTAGTTCTTCTAGCTAGTGGACATCCATTTTTAATATATAAACAAAAAATATTGCAATACGACTTTACAAAATAGCAAAACTTAGTATTGAACTTTGTACAAATCTTGACATATATAGTATCAATATTCAAATGTTTGAAAATTGCACAAGAGCTCATAACAGAAATTTCATAGTAGCAAGTTTCCTAATCCAAACTATAACAATTCACTACTACAAACCATCTCTCGCACATGTAAACACAAAAAACATACAAACATGCTTATAAATTCACTATATGAAGTATATATTATATACTTAATATATAATATATAAGCATATATATTAAGAATGACTAAAGATTGTTATAGTTAATTACAAAACATAGAATAAGAAGCATTGGATTAGAATTGACACTTAGCTCTGTCAGTTGCTGTGCAATGTTGAGCCATTGGCCAATACTCTGTGCCCCTTCTCCCTGCTGTAAAGCAGTAACATGTGGACAAAGATGTATGCAGTGAAAGGAGCTGCTGTTCTTGATTTCACTTTGAGAAAGGTTTTTGAAGGTATTGATATTATTTCTATTTTAGATAATGCTAGACGACCTCAGATTTCAGGTTTAAGATTTTATAGATTTATTTGTATTAGTTTAAAAAAACTAATTTATTTAATAAAGTATTTCCCTTTAAATTGCAGCAATTTCTTAAAGATAGCTATTAGGTTGATCCTGGATTACACGGTACTCTGTGAAGCAGTTGGAATTGAAAAGTTGTAATTATCGCCTTAACCTCATGCTCAGCTAAAAGGTTCCCTTGCAATCAGATTGCCTGGATGGTCAAATACTTGAGATGTGAAATCTTTTTTTTTTTTTTTTTTTTTTTTTTTTTTTTTTTTTT
>NW_004949102.1:2534474-2557127 GCF_000317375.1 Microtus ochrogaster | reverse complement strand
AAAAAAAAAAAAACCAGTTAGAACAGCATCCACAGATTCCAATGTTACTTCAATCTGTACACTGATACAGGCCCCTTTGTTTCCTGTCATAACAAAATTGGTTTGTTTCTGGAAGAAAAAAAGAAGTATCATTTAAAGATGTTGCAAATGTTTCCTAAAAGTCTCTGAACTACTCTAAATGATTCTAAAGCATGATCAAAGCTGGGCAATGGAAAGAAAACCTCATGTAGTTTACTTACACACTGCAACCATCAAAGGGCTACTTTAAAATGACTGTTTTTATATTTAAATTGATAATCTGTATAACTTTACAAGAAAACAAATCTCTTAAAACAAAGATAAATCAAATTCTGTAAAATTAAAAACATAACAAATTAAGTTGTGACTTTATAACTTTAATTAAACATTTAACATCACAAAACAGATTATCAAGAAGAAAATGAATTCGAAGAGAAGAAGGAGAAATTACATGAGCAAGGGAAGAGGGGTCAAGACCATGACAAGAAACCCACAGAGACAGCTGACCCAAGGAGCTCCTGGGAGCTCACAGACTCTAGACCCACAGCTAGGGAGCCTGCATGGGACTGAACTGTCACCCTCTGTATGTAGGTGACAGTTTTGTGGCTTAGTCTGCTTTTGGGGGAGGGGGAGAGGAAGGCTTGGTCCTGCCTCAACTTAATGTGCCAGGCTTTGTTGTCTCCCCATGGGAGGCTTTACCCTTTCTTAAGAGTGGATGGGGGTGTCAGGATGTGGGGGAGATTGAGAGGAGGGGAGGGAGAGGGAACTGAGGTTGGTATGGAAAACAAAGAAAAGTCAAAAGAAAAATAAACATACAAATACAAAGAAAAAATAAAATGTATAATGAAACAAAAATAAAAATGAGAAATATCAAGGGTGGTACAAAAAAATTCACAGAATCAACTGATTTGATCTCATCGTGGCACACAGAGACTGAACCTACAATCTAGGAGCCTGCATGGGACTGTCCTAGGAATTCAGCAAATATGGTATAGTTGTGTAGATTGGTCTTCTTATGGGACACCTAACAGTAGAAAAAGGGGCTGCCTCCAACTCTTTAAGAGGTGTTTGGGACCCTACTCCTCATACTGGGTTGCCTTGCCCAACCTTGATACATGTGGAGGATACTTAATCTTACTGCAACTTGATATGCCGTGTTTTGTGGATACTCATGGAAGACCTGCCCCTTCCTGACAGAAAAGGAGGAGTGAATGGTGGTGGGGACGACAGTCAGGAGAGGAACTGAGAAGAGGGAAGGGAAAGGAAACTGTGATAGGGGTGTAAAATAAATAAATCTACATATTAATAAAAAAAATATTAATAAAAGAAAGAAAAGTATGTTTAAATGACTTTACAAGACGACCTGACCAGAAAGTGCCTTGTTGGTACTGTTTTCCTAGAATGGATGTAAAATAAATAAGTAAATAAATTTATTAAAAATAATAGTAAATATCATATGCATAAAGCAGGAGTCCAGAAATGAACAGTAAAGAAGAATATTTTAAGTTACGTTGGGCTAAAAGTATATTCCGCGTGATAGGTAAGAATCATATCATCAGCATTAAACCTATAAAGACACCAAAAAATAGTTCTACTACTAAGTAACAAAATTGAAAAAAAAATCCACCTAGGAGGAATATGCTAAGCGCATGCTGAAACTAAGTCGAGAAAACAGAAAGCAAGGGGTCAAAAAGATGTCTCCTTCAAAGGGGTGGCGATGTCTGAAGCTGACAACACACGCAACCTTGCGTAGTTGGAAGAAAATGAAATGACAGCTTCAAAGCACTGGGGAAAAAAAAGCCGTGACTCTAAAGTTCTATAACCACTGAAAACACGCTTTAAATAGTGGTTAAATGAAGAAATTTTGCGATAAAACTTCTGAGTAGAATCATCATAAGGCAACTATGTCAAAGGATAAACAAAATAGTTTAGAAAATAGAAACACAATAAATCAAAATATGGACAAATAGAGCGCTTTGAGAATGAAAAGGATCGAAATGCTTGTGGACCGTTCTGCTTAAAAACTCTTCTGACGCTTTCATCTCTTTAGATTAAGTAGCTAATGCTTTCCCGGGGTCTCTGGCTTGCAGCCACTGTGGAACATCCCAGTCTCTGGCCATACGACCCAGTCTACCTAATCACCTCTTATAACTGCAAGCAATTATTATTGTCCAAACCCATGAAAACTAAATGGAATTAATTTTATGCGAGTCATTATGATTTTTTTTTCTTTTACTGGCTTAACTATAACTGGATGAGTGAGAGCATTCTGGATGTGAGACTTGATCTTTGCTGTTAACTTGATTGGATCTAGAATCACCAGAATATAGTTTCACCATTTAGTAGGGTATTGCATATGCCAACAATTTAACTCGTAAATTATTAGAATGATATAAAAATGAACTGAATTGAAGAATTGGGTAAAGTTAAATTTGTTAAAAAACAAATTTGAAAATTAGTAAAGAAAACTCTTGCAAATTAAAAATATAAACAAGGGCCGGGAGGTGGTGGTGAACACCTTTAATCCCAGCACTCGGGAGTCAGAGGTAGGTGGATCTCTGTGAGTTCAAGGACAGCCTGGTCTACAAGAGCTAGTTCCAGGACAGGCTCCAAAGCTACAGAGAAACCCTGTTTTGAAAAAACAAAACAAACAAAAAAAATACAAGAAAAAAAAAACACAAAAAAGAAAGTATAGACAAATTTCAACTATACTGACAAGTCTTAACACAAATGCCTTACTATGAAAAATGAAAATCAAACAAGTGGAAAATGTTAGTTTTGTGAAACAAAGTCATAGCTAAAATTGAATATTGACACTGACACCAATACAATACATAGTATTTTCACTATTTAGTATTTTCAATCATTTGATTGATAGGCCCAATATCCCATTCTATATATTTAAACTGATACATAAATTACAATATAAATTCTTCACATTTGCTAGAATTATGCAGAAATAAATCAAATTTGGGTTTTTATTAGTATATTTCTGATCACTCGTAGATTATTATAAAAGGAATTGAAATTAAATATTTTGAATATAAAATATCAGGTCTGTGATAAGCATGTACTAAAAGACATTACATAGACTGTAATTAACTGCTAGAAGAAAAGTTGGATGATTGTATATTATTAGCTTATGCCAAGAACTGATGAATGGTTAAAAGAGACACACATATTGTTACTGAATTCTATTTACTTTTAAATACAGTTCTGCCATTTATAAAAACATACAGTAATCTCAATACATTATGTGTCTTAAATAAGACCAAAAACAAATATTACTTATATAAAAATCTCACTTATATAAAAACGCTATAAAAAGTATAAATGACAATCATAGCCTACTGTGTAGGGAAAGAGATGAAAAAGTAGTATAAAAGTCAAAAGAACAAAAATTACATACCAGAAGATTAACTTCTGGTACTTTACTATGTAGCTAAGAAACACTTCAAATGTTTTTTAAAAGGTTGATTTTAGTTAATTAACCTAATTTTCTTTTTATTTTCACAGTTGGAAATGTATGGAAACATACATTCTATATTATGTGCATGTGATATGATTATTATTAAATAAAAGCTTAAATAATAAAGGAAAAATAGACTCAAACCCAAACAGAAAGAATTCATAAAGCTAAAAAAATGAAATAGAAAATTATATTAGAGGAAATAATAAGCAACTCTTTAATCAATAGTAATAAAATAGTGAGGCACTAAAGCGGTAGCAGGAGGGAGGGAAGAGGGAATATGTGGTTGAGAAAGAGACATTAAAGGTCCAACAAGAGCACTTGGCCCCCTCTCCATGAACAGACTTCACAGACATTGCTTGTTGTGAAAGCCTAAAATGCACCAATACAATTTTAACTATTTTCTCTGAGTTAAAAGTAGAGATTCTACATAATTACATAATTCATGTCTGTACAGTTGAAAATGTACAGGAACTAGGACTTTGGTTAAATTTCAGTTGTCAAAGTTTCAAAGTATTTGTTTGTTAAACTAAATGATCCGTAATTTACAATTCCTTTGAGAAAACAACACATATATAGGAAACACAATGCTGATGACCACTGACATTATATATATTCAACATTTACTTGATCTTCTAGAAATGTAATAAAGCAATAAAATAATTGAATTATCAATCACAATGTTTTGTGATTTGCATGCATACAATTATGTGATTAGAAAGCAAAGAAAAATACTTTAGGGCATAGCCCACTGACTTCCAAGACCATTTGGTGACTATTTCGAATCCTATTTATTTCAAAAGCCTTCATTGGAAACACAGAGAAAACAGCTTGCATATCCTGATATTAGATGTGCACAATGGAGGAAAAGTTCTCAAAGGTAGAAACACCAAGCAGATATGGCAGTGATGGAAATACACAACAGGAGGCTGATGTTGTGATGTGTCACTGATATCCTGTGCTTTTAGTAAAGAAGGCAGAAATGATTTCGATGGAAGCAAAATAGGAGACATTGTACTCAGTAGCTTTTCTTTGCTTATTTTTTTCTTTTTTTATATATAGCAAAACTACTTTATTCAACAGAAAAGAACAGGTTATATTGCACTGTGAGAAGGCAGCATGTCACTTAAATAAAGATACTCAAGGACCAGCCTATAGGTTTTCTAAATGGAAGATATCAGTAATAATAAATACTTCTTATTGCTTTTTGATGTATGAATATATGGATGGATGGATGGATGGATGGATGGATGGATGGATGGATGGATGGATGGATGGATGGGTAGATGGATGAATAGATGGATGGATGGATGGATGGATGGATGGATGGATGGATGGATGGATGGATGGATGATGGATTCTTGGTTTTCTGTTGCTGTGGAAAAAAACACCATGGCAGAATTAATTTCTGGAAGAAAATGTTTATTTCATCATATAGTGGTTGTCCATCATGAATGCCAATTAAGGCAGAAACTCAAGATAGGAACTAGGAGAAACAGAAACTATGGATGAATGCTGCTTACTGGCTTGCTCCTCCTGACTTGTTCAGATGTGTTGATATATAAACAGACAGATAATAGTTGAAAGCTATGTATATGTATATATATATATATATATATATATATATATATATATATATATATGCATGACAGATAAGTGCTGGTTTGATAGATGACATGATATAAAGATAAAAAGACTGATTTGTTTATTAATGGATTGATTGGTGAAAAAAAATAGAAACAGTTGAAAATTAGAAGTCTTCCATTGCTGTGTACAGGTCTATAAAAAGTAACATAACAGAAAAATCGTAAAACACCTACCAGACTCACAGAAACCCAGCTTGGCTGCATCAACAAACATAATTATTAAGAAAATGGGGCAATGCTTCATTGTTTATGAGCACTGGTCTACCTTTCAGGAAACTAAGGATTTGAATTCCAGTACCCACATCAGCTGAATCATAGATCGTTCAGCTCATGGAGCTCAAAACCTACCTCTGGCCTCCATGGGTACCCACACACACACATGTTCAAATGTAATCACACTGGCACATATACACATAAATATATAAACATCAAAAAGTAAATATTGGTCTAAAGACACAATAATAACTCCTGCTCTCCTTTGGTGTATTTTTTATTTATTCAGTTTGGCCTTGTAAAAATTTTGAAATTAACATCCTAGGGCTGACATATTATCTACTAGTTTTTCTTTATTCACCAAAACTAATGATCATTTTCTTAAAAAATAGAATCAGTAAACAGTATCTCACATTTGTCATATTATACATTTATTCAAACTTCACTCCAAGGAGTCACACTGCCAGCAATGAATTTAATCTGCAAATTTCCAGTCTTTGTAGGTCCATGTCCTCTGTTACAGAAAAAGAATCAAACACTTACTTTGGGGAACACATGGTGAATGTAAAAATGACCATGGATTAGCTGGTCTGTTTTCTTCTAACAATTTTTCCTCTGCCAAACCAATTAAGTAAACAAACTGTAGCCAATTCTGAAACTAAAAAGTAAAAATAGGCATTTGCAGTCACCCAAGTGTGCTTTTCTTTTATATACATGGAATGAGATGCTCCAAGGATTTAATTAGAACAAGACTTCGACATTTGTGCCATAAAAAGGATAGATTAGTTCATGTCTGCTTACCTTCTCCAAACAAGGAAACAAACTAAGGGATCTAGCAAGATATCATGAATCCTGTCCAGCAGTGACAAGGTGGAGATTGTCATAGGAATTCTAAAATATACTCTTTGCTGGCCGCTCCTGGACTCGTCAGGGCAACATGTTGTCACTGCTGTTAGAATTCCGAAGTGCCTCAGAGAATTACTACAAAAATTGACTGATGTGCTGAAGAATAACAGAATTAATGACAGCTCACACTAATAAGTGTACAGTTTACTACAAGAACCCGTGAATATGGGTATCATGCTTCAAAGTACACGCTGCTTGTGACTCAAAGAAGTTGCCTTCACTTTGTGTTGTTACTGAAGCTTCAAAGTAAGCCAACACAGGTCCTAAAAAGACCCTTTTTGAAAATAATGTATGATGGGATATTTATTATCCAATAGTCATGGAGGTAGTCATGGTTAAACTAAATGGACCACAGAATAGAACTGTAAGTCATGAATCTGAGATAGAGATTGGGACGGTTTGAGAGAGATAAGATGGCTAAAAGGACAATTGGTGGTGGGAGACAGTCCTCAAAATAATTGTATACATACATGAAATTACCAATAAAAAGGCATAATTGATAGCAAAATCATAAGTGCAGAGATCAACCGACAAAAAAAAAAGTTAGACTGAAACATTAAGGAAATGCCAGGCAAAAGGGCAAATAACTTCATAGATCCTCCACTCTTACAGATTCATAATACAGAACAATGAAATGTATTCTCCATGAAATATAAACTCCCTCATAATGCTCTGACAACATTAGAGTTATTTTTGCTGGGAACAAGTTCTTTTCTCATAGAATGTTTTCATGACTCTTTCAAACACTAGAAATACATGAAAGAACTCTCTCTAAAATGTAGGCTTAGGCAGGCTCATTAAGGGATCTAAATGCTTAATGTTTTTAATATGTTTTTCCACAGTATTCTCCATTTCTCCTCTGTAGTACAGTATTAAATCCATTTGTCTTTTTATTCTCAGATCTTATAAACTCTATAAAATGGAATATCTGGTTTTGATGTTCGTTATGATGCCCCCGAGGCTTGGTGCACACCCAGAAGTTAATAAGCAAATGGAAAGTAAAGGTCAATAAACTCAAAAGATATCATATACAAAACAGTGAAGTTCTAACTCAGAGAGCATTACAATATAGATAGGACTGAACACAAAGATATCAAAGCACTAGAAATGAGGAAGGACTAATGTATGCAAATCAAGCATTAGAAAGATATAAAACATGGCCACCATAGCAAATCTTTCTACTTGATAAATAATAACATTAACCACAAAAAAAACAGAAGCAGGATGAAAATTGGACCAGTTATTTTGTTTTTATTATTCTAAATTACTTAGTAATTTATTTTGTAAAAAAAATATTCTAAACAGAAATACAAAATCTAAGGAAAAATGGAGATGGCAGAGGAAATGGCTGAGTTAGTCAAATAAAAATACAAACTGAGTGAAGAAAATGAAAAGCAGAAATAAAAAAAATGAATAAAAACAGGAACAGAAATTGCTGAAAATTCAGTAAGTTAAGTGGAGACTAAAAACTAAGCATTGAGTTAACAAAGTGGAGTAGAGCCACAGTTATCTAGAATTGGAGAGACAGTAAAAGGCAAAGGATACAAGGAGACAAGTTAATACATCATGGAATCTCCAACTGGATAAATGAAAAGAGAATAAAATAAAACTGAATCATTTAAATAAAAAAAAAGAAAAAATATTTTACTAAATTAATCTGCTGGTAAAGTACCATACAAATTAAGAAAAGTCACCCAAAGTAGACAGCATCAACTCATATCCTCATCAAGGGAACACATTTTAACAAAACATAAACAGCTAGGTAAAGAAGAAAATGTAAAATAAAGTGGACTTCAAATATTTTGGAAAATAATACTGATGTTTAAAACACAATAAAATTTCTAAGTCTAAAAAACGGTTTACTATTCATGGAAGTTTACCCCCTAGTTAATGTACAATGATTCTTAAGGTGCTCTGCATAAACTCCCTTGAGTATCTATTTGCATAATTACTTTGAAAACTATGAAAATAAAATGTCAGAGAATTGAAATCAGCTCATTGTAAAAGTTAGATTAAATGAAAGTGGGAAATACAATGGTTTTGACCACATAATTCCTATTTCTGTTCCTTTTTCTTTCTTCTCCCATCTTTCAGTTATTATCTGGAAAATGTTTTACTTTTTCTAAATGAAAATCTTGTAGATCTTCTGTCAGCACCACAAGCATTCATATTTATTTTTCATCCTAAGATTTATTACTTAACCCATATCATTAATTGGAATTTTTATATAATCCATAAATTATCATTAAGGGTTCCCCTCCCCCCAGGAAAAAATGACCTGCCAGTGAGTATCACAGTCTCCAGGTTCATTCAAGGATGTTATCTCTTTAACTTTTTTTTCTGGATCTGCAACTTTCTTTTCCCTATTTATTTTTTTTAAATAAAACAATCTTTTTTCATTTTACATACCTACCGCAGTTCCCACCCCCTCCTCTCCTCCCATTCCCTCCACTTCCCTCCCCCACCCCAGTATGAGGAATAGGTTCCCAAAAGCAAGCTCAAGCACCAGGAACAGGCTCTGATTCTACAGCTAGGAGTACCACAAATAAACCAAGCTACCCAACAGTCATACATATACAGAGAGCCTGTATGAGTCCCATGCAGGCTCCTAGCTGTTGGTTCAGAATCTTTGAACTCCTATGAGCCCAGGTAAGCTGTTATGGGTGATGTGGGATTCCCCTCTGTCTGCTGTGAATATGATATGTTTATTACCATTGGTTAATAAGGAAGCTTCTTTGGATCTGCGCAAGACAGAATAGAGTTAGGTGGGGAAACTAAACTGAATGCTGGGAGAAGGAAGGTGGAGTCAAATAAAAGCCATGTAGCAGCCTGTTGGAGACAGGTGTGCCATCAGAACCTTGCTAATAAGCCACAGACACTTGGCGATACACAGATTAATAGAAATGGGTTGATTTAAGATATGAGTTAGCCAGAAATATGCTTAAGCTATTGACCAAACAATATGGCAATTAATACAGATTTCTGTGTGATCATTACTGGAGTCTGGGCAGCTGGGAAATAAACAAGCAGCTTCACCCAACATCTGGGATTTTCTTTGTGATGTCTTTGACACCCTCAACCCTCCCCCTCTGCTGGCTTTTACAATCCTTCCTCTCTCTTCAACAGGATTTCTGGAGCTCAGCCCAGTGCTAGGCTGTGGATCTCTGCATCTGCTTCCACCAGTTACTGAAAGAAGACTCTCTGAGGACAATTAGGATAGTCACCAATCTGATTACAGGAGATGGACGGTTCATGCACCCTTTGAATTATTGCTAAAAGTCTTAGCTGAACTCATCCTTGTGGATTCCTGGGAGCTTGTCTGGCACCAGGCTTCTTCTTAACATGAAATGCCACTGCCATCAAGACATCTCTTACATTACTCTCCCCCTCTGTCCTGCCCCAATCTGCCCAATCAAACCCCTCATGTTCCCATATACCCCACCCCTGCCCCAGTAGACCCAGGAGATCTCGCCTATTTCCCTTCCAAGGGAAATCCATATGTCCCTCTTTGGGCCTTCCTTGTCACCTAGCCTCTCTGCAGATGTGGTTTGTGACCTGGTAACCCTTTTCCTTACAGCTAATATCCACTTTTGAGCAAGTACATACCATGTTTATCTTTCTGGGTACAGGTTACCTATGCATTTTTAAATAAGACATAAGAATGTATTCATAGTTACAAATATTAATCAACTCAAAAGGCAATTCTGGAAAAATATTTATAATTCTAACACATGAAATGTCACTTTTGGATAGAGTAAATTGTAGAAAAAATAAACAGGATATAAAAAATGGACAAGGATTATGAAAAGGAAGGGCAGAGAAACTTTTGTATATTTGGACTCATCATTAAAATTATTTAAATGAGTAAAAATGAATGGAACCTGTATTAGGTATCATTTCATAAAATCACACTGGTAAATACTAAAGACATTGTACATTTAATTTTGTAAGCTGTATTTCTGACTGTAATACATACCGATGCAATTTTATGAAGAAAAAATTGATAGTTATAAAAACTATAGAAAGTTGTGTTTCAAACATCTAACATAAATTTAACATTTCTCTGACATAGCTGCACACATAAAATGATACATGTATACAAGCTTATTCATGGCAGTTTATTGTCAAATAACAACAGTTGACATTTATTATTTCAAAGTATGCATTATTAGACAAATAATTATGGTATCTGAGATGATTTTTTCTACTTTAAAGATACACCATGAGCCTAGTATTCTTACTTTAATAAATATTAGTATTACAAATTTATAATCACCAAAATGTACATAAAAGTATAGACAGCAAAAATTAACATAAATATTACTTCAAATGTATTTGAATACTCTTAATACTAAGAAAAATATTATATATGTTTGATTTTTCTAAAAGATTTAAATTTTTTTTTGTATCAAAACTTTACTAGCAAAAGTTTTGTCACTAAATAAAGATATTTCAGACACCTGATTTCCATAAATTTGACACAGTGCACCCTCATGACTGACATAGTACTTTCCGAAAAGGAGAACGACATATACAATGAAAAACATCAACTAAAAAGCTCATGGACATGGTGATCCTCAATTAATTGCATGTGAGTTAACAAAGAGCAGTGTGAGAGCAAGTTTTACTATTGTTATCTATGTCCACTGTGTGCACAGTTACTAAAGTCATACTAGTGATAGTGGCTATAATTAGTAAGCCCTATCCAATGATGTGCCAGGCCAGACACTAAGTACTTCGTTTTCAGAAGTTAATTAAAGTCTCATAAAACCATGTGGTACATTAGCCTCACTTTAAAGACAATGGATTCAGAACTTAAGAAATGGCTAGTAACTTCCCAAGCCCAGAGAGTTGGTAAATCTGAAACTGAAACTGGACTAGAGGTGGTTGCATTCTAATTCTACAAGGTTCAACCATTAGTACAGTTAAATCAATCATAGAAGACAATGACTTAGGATACTGCAAAGATAGAAGCTAGAAAGCCTAAGAATTGCTAATGGTTTAGTGACATCCATCTAGTATTAGTTATTAATCTAGCTCTAAACTTGGGATTCTCCTAAAAGGAATAGTTAATTCATTATATATGTAAACACATGAAAGTGAAGGGAACATCACAGTGCATAACTAAAAGGAATTTATGATGATCGTGATGATGATGATAATGTTTGTGTGCTATATGCATGTGTATACACACATTGAGGATGTGTTAGCCTATGTGTACATGGAAGTCAGAGGTTGACTTCTCATATTGTCTTCTATTTCTTGCCAATTTAATTGTTGAGACAGACTCTCACCTAACCTGGAGCTCCCTCCACTCTCTGCCCCCCTCCCACCATGGGGTTACAGGCAGACAACAACACACTGAGATGGAGTTCCAAAAGCAGGGCCTAGTGTTTGTACAGCAAGGATTTCACTCATCAGTCATTGCCTTAGTTACTAGGAAACATGGTGACATGAAGGTGTACAGTTTTAGGGGAAGGCATTGTTTGTTTTGCTTCTATATCTTCTTCAAACATATTAGTTAGATGAAAGCCTCAGTAATGAAAATAAATGGCATCTGTAAGTTGCCAACCAACGAAACAAAAGATACTAGTGAATTGATAGCCTTAATTAACCGGTTTCTATTCAAAGGAATAAAGATAAATCAAGTCCTTATCTCTCTTATACCGTTGTGTATATCTTCCTACAAGAAAAAGTACATGTCACTAACACCTGATCTTTCTTGTTTTGGCACAATTAATATAGCAAAAAATGCTTACTGAGCAATATTTCTAATTTGGAGTTATTTTATTTTATCTTAAAGTAATTTATGTCTCAACTAGTAATGTAGCTAGCTAATTTAAATGTACCTTGAACTGTGAATCTCTGCAAAAAGAAGTCATAAATATTAATGAAGTGTTGGTGAAATGGCTCAACAGGTAAGGGCACTGACAACTCAGTTCTGTCCACAGGACCTATGTAATAGAAAAGAAATATCAGCTCCAACATATTGTGTCTAACTTCTGCTCATATGCTTAGGTGTGAACACATACACAGTTTTTAAATAATAAAATGCAATATTATATATAATATCTTCTTTGCCTTTGCTTTTGTTTTCATCTATTTAAAATCCTATAGCAGATGCCATAAGTTGCATTTTTAGTTATTTTGCAGAAGTAGCATTGATTTTAGAAAAGATTTTAATAAATATCTGTTATGGATCTTTATTTTCACATGAATATTTTATATAGCATTTCGTTGCCAATATCATATAAAGTTATAGGTTAACTATGTTATTAAGATCTGTCAAAATTAATTTTAAGTGTAGCCTAAAAAATGAAATCATTTTGTAGATAACCGTAAAATAACCCTATGATACCTAAACATATACTGAGTTCAGGTATATGAATGTATCCAGATGGAATTTAAAGTAGTAAGAATATATTTGACTGGTACCAAACTTTTCATACCACATCTAAATTCTTCCTGTTCATTTTTAAGAACAAAGAGGAGTAGCAATAGGAGGTGTATGTTCTTGTAGCATAGCTATCATAAGATTAAAAATCTGTGCCTTCTTTTTCCAGTGGTTCTCAACTTTCTAAATGCCGTGACCCTTACAGTTCCTCATGTTGCGGTGAACACCCAGCCATAAAATTAATTTGCTGTTACTTCATAACTATATTTTTCTAGTTGTGAATTGTATCTGATACACGGGCTATTTGATTTGTGACCCCTATGGTGGTCACAACCTACAGACTTAAAAATACTTAGCAAACAGGACAGAGTGAAATTTCATTTCAACTGCAGTCATTCGCAGTGAAGAGGGAGAGGAAATGACTGCAAAGGTTCTCATGCATTATGGGTCCTAGCAAAACTCAGAACCATACTACTTTCATTTAAATGTTCTGTTTAAAATGGTTTGATTAAAGGAAAATAAGGCTTACCATTTTCCTTTAAATTATTTGATAAAAGTCTATTTCATATGCAATTGTGCTAGAAACCACAGAAAGAAGAATTTTATAAGAAGCAAATCTATACTCAGTCCCTTGGACAAAAGATCTTACTACAGTTTCACTCTGTTAACTTGATATGATAAAGTTGAACTGTGCATAACTAATCAAATTATACAAGAAGCATCCAAGTGTCTACTGGGTGGTGAGTAGAAACAGACAGTGGCAATCAAAGGTAGAATTTTGATGATGAGTCTTGATTAAGACACACATCAACTTCTGATTCCTTAATTCTTATAATTTTGCTGAGAAACATAGCTCAACTATGCTAATTAGTGATGACTTGGAATTCAGAAAAACAGACTGTTAGAAAAGAGTATGTTGAACAACCGGGTTGTGGTGGGGTTATGGAGGGGGAGAGTATGGGAAGAGACTACCAGAAATGGGGGGGGGCATTTCTGGGTCAGGTAAAAACCTGGTACAAAGAAATCTACAAAGATGACCCCAGCTAAGACTCATAGCAATAGTGGAAAAGTAGGCTGAAGAGTCCATCTTCAATGACCAGACTGGTGCCTACCCCAACTCTCATCAGAGACACTTGACCCAGCAACTGATGGAAACATATGCAGACCCACAATCAAACATTAGATGGTGTTCTGGCAATTCTGTAGAAGAGGGGGAGAAAGGATTGTAGGAGCCAGAGGGATCAAAGGCTCTAATGCGGGATTCCCCTCTGTAAGTTGTGAATGTGTTTTGTTACCAGCAGTTAATAAAGAAGCTGCTTTGGGCCTATTGCAGCGCAGGATAGAACAAGGTCAGGATTTCAAGTAGTGGGGACACCACAAGAAAACTCACAGAATCAACTAACCTGGGCTCATAGGGGTCTACAGAGACTGAAATGACAACCAGGGAGCCTACATGGGACTTACCTAGACACTGCATATATGTTATAATTGTGTAGCTTGGTCCTCTTGTAGGATTCTTAACAGTGGGAGCAGGGGTTGTCTTTGACACTTACTGGCTTTTGCAACCCTACTCTTTATACTGGATCACATTGCCCAGCCTTAATACATGGGAAGGTTATTAGTTTTACTGCAACTTGATATGTAATATGTTAATACTCATGGGAGACATGTATGGTGGGGCACAGTCTATTTATGGTGGTTCGTTTGAACTTGTCCATATTGAGTTTCATCTTATTACAGGTGTTTGTGAGCCACCATGTAGATGCTGGGAATTGAACTCTTTGGTTTGGTAGAGCAAATAGTGCTCTTAACTGCAGAGCTATCTCTCTAACCCCTCCTGGGAGACCTACCCTTTCCTAAACAGAAATAGAGGAGGAGTGGTTTAGGAGGTGGGAACAATGGGGCTGGGGGGGGATGAGGAAACGAACTGGGAGGAAAAGAGGGAAAGAAACTGTGGCAGGGATGTAAAGATACATGAAAGAAAAGTGTGTGTTATGTTAAATGACTTTATAAGACAACCTGACCAGGAAGTGCATTGTGGAAATCATTATTCTAGAATGGAGATGATGTCTGATAAAAGAATCTAAGTCAGTGTCTCTCAACCTTCATAACACTGTGACCCTTTAATATAGCTCCTCGTGTTGTAATGATTCATTGCTACTTGGTAACTGTAATTTTACTACTGTAATTACTATTGTAATGTAAATATCTGATATGTGACCTCAAACTGCTAACCTAAATCATAATGACTTGATCTTGCTTCCATGTTTACAAAGTTCTGAAAACACCCTGATCCCTGGGAAGACCAAGAAATCTATGAACCAGCAATGGCCTTATGTTCTGCTGTTACTCTTTTGGGTTGGGCAGAATTCACTTTAATTGGAAATTTTCCTTATGTTAGGCTAAGTTCTGACTGAGGTTTTCTTCTGTTATGTCAGTCTTGTTCTATGAAATCATCCAGATTACATCTAACACACTTTCCCATACTTGTTTATATTCTTTTCTTTTCCAAAAATTTCATTGTTGCCTCTATTGGTCCTGGATAACCAGTTTTATTGCAGAACCCACCACTGCCCTGTCAGTTTCCAGTTGCTATAATTCTTAGACTTTAGTGCCTCCAGCTGTGACTCATTAAGCCTCTTAAGGGAATGCATTTCCTCCTGGTTTCTTCCCTTACTTGATTCAAGCCTGATGTATTATTATTTTGGCAGTGACAGAATGTTTTGAACGAATTTTAATTTTCAATCAACTAAATAACCTTCAAAATAAAAACACTTATTTTTCCCAATGAAGAGCTATTATAGGCTTCTCTATGTCTTTTCAAGTCATTGGTTCTCTTTAAGTTTAGGCTTACTTTTTGTACTTTTTGAATAAATAATCAATATCTACTTGTAGAAAAACTAGAAAATATAGCAAGATAAGGAGGAGTAAAACATTAAAAGTGGCACAGGAAGCATTTGTACACTGTCTCCACTGTATCAACTGAAATGTATCAAATGTTGAAATTAGATATTTTGGTGAAGTTTATTCTATATTATTAAACACTAACTTATCTTAATAAATGTATATAAATCAAGCATCACTTTTATTATATAGTCAAAACTTCTGCATATATTATCCACAAAGATACCAAACACAGTTTTCAAAACAAACATTTTTTTAATTAAAATGCTTTCCATCTTTAATAATTAATTTTGTACTTTAAATATACACAAACACATTAAATGCTTACAACAAAACAAACATCCCAGTAGTTACAGAATTGTTTTACACAAGTCAACTAGATCCAATAGCATTGCAATGTTTTTTGAGAATTCAGAAAAGGTAGGCCGTTCAAGCCATTATGTGCCTATGTAAGAGAATTTCCAAAGAACTGGCGATCTTGTTATAAATAAGCTTTGTGATTGTATGGTGTCTTCTGGTCTCTTTAGTCATCTTTTCTCTCAAATGCGTTCCTTTCTCAAATGCTGTATTTTTAATTCGTTATACTTATTATTTTAAAGCAAACTTCCCACTCCCTCTAATTCTTATTTTGTTCCATGTTCCTTAATCTAAATAACTGTATTGTTTAATTATGTTTGGGTAAGATTTCCAAGAGCAAACCCCACCCCCCAAAACACCACCAACAACAAAAGATCTGAAACTTTCTTTTCTTTTAGTCTTAGGGGTTTTAAAAAGAATATGAATGGTCCTGCTACTTGCAGCAATTACAAGGGCGTTTGGCAAAACAAAGGCTTTTAAAAAGAATCAAACTATTTTAAGATTTTCTTTGCTCTGAATTCCATAAACTCTCCTTTTTCCATATATCCAAAACAAATCACCTCATTGCAGCAATTGCTAAGTCTTCACTGCAATGTCTGCTTGGAAAACTGGACAGCACGGTTGAATGATGGAGGAAAGTGAGGACAACATATTTCAGCCTGTCTGTCAAGTAACTACTGGCTCTTGAAAGGCACGCTATGGACTTTTCCTTGTGGAAATATACTGTGATCAATAACTTAATCTAGCATTCATCCCTCAAACATTTGGTCAGTATAAATATCATAAATGACAAATAGTCGTGGACTAACAGTACTATATGAGGCAAATATTCACAAGTGTCTACTGAGGGTTTTAAATTAATCAAGGTGGTTGCATGGGCATTACCAGTTTTGCAGTCTTGTTTAGGGCATGCATTGCATATTTGCAAATATGTAAACATGGTGAGGCTAATGAATATTTCATGCATTCTTGGGAGGCATAAGCCCCAAAGACAGCACATGTACTTTGATTTTAATGTTTTCAGACAGACACACTAGTAATTATTTAAAGTTTTCCATTAATTAATTAGAACTAAGAATGAAGCCTGAAATGAGTGAAGTTGACAATACTACTGAAATTAATAGTAGTACAACCACCAAAAATGTTTCAAATCACTGTGAACACTGTTCTTATTTTAAAATTATCTTTATAAAAATATTAAATAAATAAAACTGATAGAAACAGTTGAAAAAAAGAAGAAAAAGAAAATGCCTAAAACATTTATTTCTAAAATGTATGTCTGTGAATTCCTTTATCTAGAGCTGTATAATGCATCATTCACGGATATTGGTGTCTATTTGACATACTGCCTTAGACAGTATAGATAATGGCATTGGACTAGGAGATTCTAATTCTCATGTTGGCTCCACTTCTACGTTAGGTGGGTCGATTCATTGACTCAATAGAAACCTTCTGCTGTATGCAATAAACATTATCATCAGGTAATGGAAAAATTTAAAACAAAATATCAAAATAGACAATGATCCTGATAAAAACAAAATTTGCATATCCAAGTCATTTGACCACTCAATACAAGTCATTTAACAATCAAGACAGATAATTTTGTCAGTCTTACGTTTTCATTCCTAAACTTAAAAAAAAAACTATGTTGCAGATAAAATCACAAAGTCATTTCTAAAAGGAGGTAAGCACACTGCTTGCCATTTACTCCACTTATGGGTGTAGTCTAGTGTAGTCCATTTTAAATTTTGATTCTCTACTTTTCTGTTGGTGTACTGGGTTTTATAGGTAGCCCTAACTGCTCTAACATAAAAATTCTCCTGCCTCCACCCCATGAATGCTAGAATTATAAGCATATGCTACAACACCTGTCTATAGTCTTTCTTTCTCCTCTTCCTCACAGCCCCCTGATTCCTGAGGGAAGGAGTTTGATAGCAATATCCCCTTTAGGCCTAAGTGTTCCAAAGCCTTTCATTCTCTGAAGTGTCCAGTTGTGGGTCTCTGGGTTTATTCCCATCTACTGAAAAAAAGAAGTTTTGGCTTCCTCACCCATTCCACAGCATGACTTAGACACTGTCCCCTGGGGACAAAAAGTCACCTCAGGAGGAAAAAATCAATGAATTAATTTAACACAATGTAACCATTGAAAATAGTAACAGGAGCAGGACTGAGCCAGTGACCTAGGCCTAAGCAGGCCTGAGACAACAAACTCCACAGGAGCGGGTACAGGGGAGCAACCACTGAGGGAGTGTGCCTGAGCCAGGACCTCTACAGTTCTGGGCATCAGTCTGGAACCTCCTCCAAGGGAGTAGGCAGAAACCAGAAACCTCTTTGGGTCTGAGCATGAATCTGGGACCTCTGAGAGAGTAGGCCTGAGTCTGGACATCTGCAGATCCAGGCAAATCTGAGTCTGGATGAGTGTCCAAAAGAGTAGATTTGAGCCAGAGACCTTTGCAGGACCAACCCTAAGCCAGGGACCTCTGCAGGGTGTATCCAGAACAGAGACATTTACAGAAATAGGACTGAGCCAGCAACCTAGGCTTAAACAGACCTGAGGCACCAAACTCCACAGAAGCAGAGCAAATCCCAGGAGCACCTAGCAACCTCCAGGAACATGGAGTGACCAACATGGTGACTGGAACCATGCACTGACTGTACCACAAGGAGCAACCATCTGAGCCTCAGATCTATGGTACCTGTAAGATTGATCACCAGAGTCACAGACAGCCCCAACTACACCAATTAGAGGAAAAGATGGGAAGGCAAGGTAAGAACACATACAATACCACAAGGAACAACACAACACCAGTAAAAACTAAAACAGCAAGACTTGAACAAACAAATATAGATAAAGCAGAAGAAAATGATCTAAAAAATAGCTTTAGGATAATGTTTGAGGCCCTTAAAGAAGAAATGAAAAATTCCCTATAGAAATTAAGGGAAAAAATAGGAAGACATTGACGAATACCTTAAGGAAAACCAATAAAAAGCTATCAAACATATGAAAAATATTCAAGACTTAAAAACTGAAATAGAGACAATAAAGAAAGTACAAGGAGACAGAATTATAAAAACAGAAATCATGAGACGACAATCAGGAACCAGAAAGGCAAGCATAAACAGCAGAATACAAGAGATGGAAGGGAGAACCCAAACACTGAAGATAAAACAAGGGAAATATACTTATCGGTAAAAGAAAACATTAAATCTTACAAAAGATTAACACAAAATATCCAAGAAATATGGGACACCATGAAAAGAGCAAACCTAAGAATAATAAGTATAGAAGAAGAAGAATTCAACTCAAAAGCACAGATAATATATTTAACAAAATCATAGAAGAAAACTTTCCCAACCTAAAAAAAAAAAAGATATGCCTATGAAGATACAAGAAGCTTACAGAACACCGATTAGACTGGATCAAAAACAAAAAAGTCCCCTCACCACATAATAATCAAAACACTAAACATACAAAATAAAGAAAGAATATTAAGAGCTGCAAAGGAAAAAGGCCAAGTAACATATAAAGGCAGAATCACACCTGACTTCTCAATGGAGACAATGAAAGCCAGAAGGTTCTGATCAAGTCTTATGCAGACATTAAGAGACAATGGATGCCAGTCCATACTACTATACCCAGCAAAACTCTCAGTCACCATAGAAGGGCAAAACAAGATATTTCATCACAAAACCAGATTTGACCAATACCTAGCCACAAACCCAGCCGACACAAAGTACTAGAAGAAAAACTCGAACACACAAAAAAATTGACTACATCAACAAAAACACATACAGTTGATAATCTTACAACAGCAATTCTCAAAGAAGGGGAAAATGCACAAAATAACACCACAAACAACAAAAACTAAATTAACTGGAGCTAGCAATCACTGCTGATTAATATCCTTTAATATAAATGGACTCAACTCACCTATAAAAAGACGCAGGCTAACAGATAGGATATGAAAACAGAATCCATCCTTCTGCTGCACACAAGAAAGAAACACACCTCAACCTCAAAGACAGACATTACTCAGAGTAAAAGGTTGGTGAAAATTTTTCAATCAACTGACCCTAAGAAACAAGCTGGTGGAGCTATCCTAATATCCAAAAAAAAAAAAAATAGACTTCAAACTAAAATCAATCAAAAGAAACAAAGGACATTTCATATTAGTCACAAGAAAAATCCATCAAGATGAAATCTCCATACTTAACATCTATGCCCCATATACAAGAGCACCCTCATATGTAAAAGCAGCACTTCTAAAGCTTAAATCATATATTAAACCCCACAAACTAATAATGGGAGACTTTAATATCCCACTCTCATCACTGGACAGGTCAGTCAGACAAAAAAATTAACAGAGAAATAAGTGAACTAACAGATGTTATGACTCAGATGGACTTAAAAGATATTTATAGGGCATTCCATCCAAACAGAAAAGAATATATCTTCTTCTCAGCACCTCATGGAATCTTCTGAGTATGTAAATTGATCACATACTCAGTAACAAAGCAAACCTCAACAAATACAAAAACCTGGAATAACCCCATGTGTCTTATTAGATCACCATGGTTTAAAACTGAAATTCAACAGCAATACTAATTCCAGAAAGCCCAACAAACACATAAAAATTAAACAATGCTCACCTGAATCATCAATGGGTCAAGGAAGAAATAAAGGGAAAAATTAAAGACTTCCTAAAATTCAATGAAAATGACCGCATAACATACCCACATTTATTGGGACACAATGAAAGCAGTGTTAAGAGGAAAGTTCATAGCACTAAATGCCTACATAAAGAAGCTGGAAAAATCTCACACTAGTGAATTAACAGAACATTTGAAAACTTTAGAACAAAAAAAATATGCAAACTCCCCAAAGAGCACTAGATGGCAGAAAATAATCAAATTGAGAGTTGAAATCAACAAAATACAAACAAAGAAAATAATACAAAGAATTAATGAAACATCAAGTTGGTTCTTCAAGAAAATCAACAAAATAGACAAACCTTTACCCAAACTAGCCAAAAGTCAGAGAGAAAATATCTAAATTAAGAAAATCGGAAATGAAAAGGGGGACAAAACAACAGACATAGAGGAAATACAAGAATCATCAGGTCATATTTGAAAACCTATACTCCACAAAATTGGAAAACTTAAAGGAAATGGACAACTTTCTGAACTTACCAAAATTAAATCAAGACCAGATAAGCAAATTAAACAGACCTATAACTGCTGAAGAAATAGAAACAGTCACCAAAAGTTTCCCAACCAAAAAAAGCCCAAGACCAAATTATTTCAGCTCAGAATTCATCAAGATATTCAAAAAAGAACTAATACACACACTCCTCAAATTGTTCCACACAATAGAAACAGAAGGAACATTGCCAAACTCTTTTTATAAGGCTACAATAACTCTGATACCCAAACCACAGAAAGAAATTACTAAGAAAGAGAATTACATATCAGTCTCCCTCATGAACACTGATGCAAAAATACTAAATAAAATACTGGTAAATCAAAGCCAAGAGCACATCAGAACCATCATCTACCATGATCAAGTCAGCTTCATCTCAGAAATGCAGGGATGGTTCAACATATGAAAATCTGCCAACATAATTTACCATATAAACAAACAAAAAATTTAAAACCACATGATCATCTCACTAGATGCTGAAAATGCTTTCAACAGAATACAACGTTCCTTCATGATAAAGGTCTTGGAGAGAGCAGGGATACAAGGAACATATCTAAACATAATACAGGCAATATACAGCAAGTCATCAGCCAAAGTGGAGAGAAACTCACAGCAATCCCACTGAAATCAGGAATAAGACAATGTTGTCTACTCTCTCCATATCTATTCAATATGGTTCTCGAGGTACTATAGCTAGACCTATAACTAGAGCAATAAGACAACAAAAGGAGATCAAGAGGATACAAATCAGAAAAGAAGAAGTCAAACTCTCACTATTTGCTCATGATGTGATAGTTTACATAGTGACCCCAAAAATTCTACCAAGGAATTTCTACAGCTCATAAACACTTTCAGTAATGTAGCAGGATATAAGATTAACTCAAAAAAAATCAGTATTCCTCCTGTACACAGATGATAAATGGGCTGAGAAAGAAATCAGAGAAACATCATCCTTCACAGTATCCACAACTAGCATAAAATATCTCTGTGTAACTCTAATGAAACAAGTGAAAGACATGTATGACAAGAACTTTAAATCTTTGAAGAAAGAAAATGAAGAAGACACTAGAAAGTGAAAAGATCTCCTATGTTCTTGGGTAGGTAGAATTAACACAGTAAAATGGCAATCTTACCAAAAGCAATCTACAGATTCAATGCAATGCCCATCAATATCACAGCAAAATTCTTCACAGACCTTGAAATAACAGTACCCAACTTCATATAAAACAGCAAAAAACCCAGGATAGCCAAAACAATCCTGTACAATAAAAGAACTTCTGACTGAAGGCATCACAATCCCTGACTTCAAATTTTTACTAAAGAGCTACAGTTCTGAAAACAGCATTTTATTGTCATGAAAACAGACAAGAGGACCAATGGAAACCAAACCAAAGACCCAGATATTAATCCACACACCTATGAACACCTGATTTTTGACAAAGAAGCAAAAAAATATAAAATGGAAAAAAGAAAGCATATTTAACAAATGGTGCTGGCATAACTGAATATCAACATGTAGAAGAATGAAAATAGATCCATATATATC